>NC_092077.1:1500000-1735000 GCF_039877785.1 Chaetodon trifascialis | reverse complement strand
TGCTTCAATAATAGCCTAATTAAACACATGATCAGTGATGATACAGAAAGATAGAAATGCATGGCAAAAAATAGCATATGTGACCAGCAGCTCCCCGGGGACATTTTGAGTTATTTACAGATTATGAAAGGGTAGTTTCTAAGCTTTCCAATGATGTCTAACACATGGAAATCTGAAAGTATTTGAGGAAGATGTGGCCATTTGAATGTAGGCACTCCTCAAACTAGTTTTTTGAGAAATCCAGCCTGAAAGATTCTCACCTACCGGGGGAGCCAGGTAACACAGCGCTGCTCATTGCATCTCATTTACATAAATCCAACCCCCTACTGGTCTAGCTATCAGTGACATCTGGTATCTGTTAGCCCGCAGGACAGAAACTATTGAAGTAGTTTGAACAATGGTTATCAAATGGAAATGGAAATTCTTCTGTTACAAAAAGCCCCTGAATAAAAATGAAAAGCAAGAAAGGTACTTAGGAGTTAGAAGGAGCAAATGTAGATACTTATTTCTAATGTTAAATAAAATAAAATTAATTCTGTCACTCTGTGGTGCAGTGGGATGGATCAGTCTGTTGCTGAATTAGCTGAATAAGTCAAGTCAAGTCAACTTTAATGTCAATGCTGCTATATGTATAGGACATTAACAGAGGCCGGCACTTGATGATCATTAACTCCACGAAGGGTGAACAGTGTCTACAAATCACCACAGCACCGCAGGTCTTACCTCCTTCAATGAGGGCTCTGTCTGCTCGGTAGCATGTTAGCCGGTCCAGCTGGATGGCAGAGTCTGGTATGCTGTTATTGAGCCATGTTTCCATAAAAACGAAAACACAGCACTCTGTCACAGTCTGCTGGGTCGATCTCAGGAGGTATATGTATTAGGGATGTCCCGGTCACGTTTTTTTGCCCCCGAGTCCGAGTCATTTGATTTTGAGTATCTGCCAATACCAAGTCCCAATCTGATACTTCTATAAAACATTATGAAGCGAACTAAGAGCAAAGAATAAGATCCAGGATGTCCCTTATTTTTTTATTTTTTTATTTATTTATTTTTTTACCAATGACTCTTATATTAACATGTAACACTTATGCACAATTGTGCATGCAGTGCAGTGTATTGTAAACTTCTGAGGTAGCTTGAATTACAGTCACAAGTCAGAACAGAACACAGAAATAAAATAAAATTTTCTTCACATTAGGAATTAAGGGTAGGAAGTAAGGGATAATGGCCGACGAGGTGTCCATTATTAGAAATGAATGGACGACGCAGAGTCGTGAACTGTCCAACGCAAAGCGTCCGACGCGAATGAATGGACTTCGCTTTCATTTCTGATAATGGACACCTCGAAGGGCATTATCCCGCTTATACCATGGTCACTTACGAAAGAAATAAATATTAAATCAATTATTAATATGTTAATGTTTTTTCCATTAAAATCGTAAGTTTTTCACAAGAAGCGGCTGAGTGGACTATTTAATATCTCTCGTTGTGACGCGTTGCCAAGGTAACCGGCTTTGGCCACAGAACCTGCAGCTCGGTCAGCCGCAGCTGTTATATTAGGCCTAATCAGTGGAGGGAAGTGAGATGATTGCTTAACGTTATGTTATGTGATACAAAGTATCATTTCAGAGGGCAAGTGCACCTCTTACTGCTTGTGTGTGTCCTCTCCTGTCTTGTGAACGAACTGTGAAACAACGTATATTAACATATGTTCTGAGTTTCTGTTGCCACGGTTACCGACTAGCGTTTGAGCCAGCGCAATAATTTAGAACAATCAGGCTATTTGACCGGAACTTTTTTATAGGTGTCCACAACACTTTTTAACGGACACCCTGCAGCCAATCAGAATCGAGTATTCACCCAGACCATGGTATAAAGACTCAATAGTCTAGTATTAAAACAAATAGCTGCTTAACTTAAAATCAAGTAGCCTAAGGCCAGTATTGTGCTTTTTTTTTTACTTAAAATAAATGTATTTGCTCAATGGTTTTAATCATTCTAAATGCTAAATTATTGTCTTTTACTGGCTTCTGTTTTTAATTTTCCTTTAATTGTATTTTATTTTTATTTTTCTATTCTCTTCTACTCTCTTTTTTTCTTTCTTTGAAATGTGTGATTTTAATGTATTTTTATGCTTCTGTAAAGCACTTTGAATTGCCTAGTGTATGAATTGTGCTATACAAATAAATTTGCCTTGCCTTGCCTTTTTGGAACTGCACTCCTAACTCGTATTCTCAGTGCAGTGTATTGTAAACTGCAGTGCAGTGTATTCAGGTGTTATATCAAGTTTGTGGTGTTAAAAGCAGCTTTGTACTTCCTACCTCTCAAGATCTCAAGCTTCAAAACAAGCTGCTGCATGCTGCCGTGTTCCACGCATGCGCTATTCAGTGGCGTCTGTCACAGACACAGACCTGGCCTGTAGACGTTGGTAGTTAATAAATGCTATTTTATTCTCATTTATTTTTGATCACTAGCCCATATATTGTAAATGTGATTAAAAATAACTATAAATATACATATGTATATATATTATTTATCCGATACCTGATTGGGACATAATGTCCGATCCAATCAGTCTGCAGTCACGCGATCGTCCCCGATTTCCGATCACGTGAACAGATCGGGACAACCCTAGTATATAGTCCAGTTTGTTGTCCAGGGAGCGTACATCGGTGAGTACAATAGATGGTATAGCTGGCTTGTATGGATTCGCCGCTAGCCTTGCCCGGATTCCCCCGTGCTTTCCCCGCTTCCTCCTCCTCTCACACCACCTGCGGCACTTCCTCTGCGGTTGTGCTGCAGTAGTGGGGGTCAGTTTCAAAATGGGCAGCCGGAGTAGGCTGAGGTCAGGTAACTCCTTAGCGTGTGCCAGGTTTAATTTGCAGATTGCTGTGTTGCCGATGTCAAAAAGAGTCCCATGGCCGTATGTGCGCATTGGGACAGACAAGCGCAACAAAAACATAAAATCATTTGAACACACCGACAAAGACAAACATGTAGACACCACATTATCGGGACAGAGAGGAGCCACTGCATCCGCACGCGCCACCATCACTACTACTACTCTTCGTCGTATTCTTCGTCGTCTTCATCTTCAGCTAAGGTCAACTGTAGATTAGGGATGTTCTCCAGTGTAATGCAGTCGCTCGCGTTGATTTCTTCAGTTTCATCTTCTGTTCGGGTTCAGAATCAGAAGTGAGATCCTTGTTAGCATAACCAGAAGCTGCATAAGTAGCCATGTGGTTCCCTTTTAATGAGCAGCTGATTGGTCGAAAAAGAACAGAAGCATGTGAATAGCCAAAGAAAGCCAGTATGCTAATTTACTGTTGAATCGCCACACCCCCAACTAGGACCAAGAATTTCCTCTAAAACAACCCAAATTCAGAGACAACATTTATGGTTTTAAGGCCCCCAATACTTATTTGAAACATGGAGTGGCTTCTTCATGATTTCAATTTACATATTCTGCAAAAAAACGAAAATCACAATTTTTTTTTTTTTTTAAATTGATTTTTCTTTGGCTGCACGGTGGCACAGCAGGTAGTGCGCGTGCCTCACAGCAAGAAGGTTGCCGGTTCGATCCCCGGGTCAGGCAGGGCCTTTCTGTGTGAAGTTTGCATGTTCTTCCTGTGCATGCGTGGGTTCTCTACGGGTACTCCGGCTTCCTCCCACAGACCAAAAACATGCTCGTTAGGTTAATTGATGACTCTACATTGTCCATAGGTGTGAGTGTGAGTGTGAATGTTTGTTTGTCCTTGCATGTGGCCCTGCAATCGGCTGGCAACCGGTTCAGGGTGTACCCCGCCTCTCGCCCATTGTAGCTGGGATAGGCTCCAGCCCCCCGCAACCCCGAAAGGGATAGGCGGTATAGATAATGGATGGATGGATTTTTCTTTGTTTACACAACTTGTGCCAGGCCGACTTGTTGCTGGTTTTCTCATGGCGGGTCACACATAGCTAATATTTGACCCACCCCCAAAAAGTTTGCAAATCAAGCTGCCCCTGGCTCCCCCCTAGTTTGCACCCCGGTTGGGACTACCTGTATTATGCAGTGATCTAAGGGTCTTTTAACACGTCTTCCTTTCAACAATACCTGCTTCACTACATAGAGGACACACTTCATCCTGCATTGACACTGAATATTGGCGATGGAGATAAATGGTCATCTTTAGCAACTTCCAATATGAATGTGATTACCAGCTATAGATGTAAGCTGACATTACCCTTCATGATGCGGTCAGTGTGTGTTGCACTGAAACAGAAACAGTTTTACAGGCAACGTATATCTACATATATCGTTTACCATCTCAGAGTACACCAGAACACTCTATTTACTTTTCAAACATTAACAATTGTTTGATTTCAGGCATGACACTTTTTTCATCCTACTTGAGTGTACTTGTATCCTGAAGGTCATAAATAGGTCTATTAAACCATGCCCTGTTCTATATCTACGGGCAGAGTACGGGCAGACACTGAGACCTTGGTGAGGGGTCTCGCCGTTATCTCAGTGCTATTCAGAGCTCATCTAGATGAGGGATGTGTTTATGAGATTTTAATTAAACCTTCATTAAGTAAAGTCCCACAAGGTATGCAGTTTGGAAAAAGAACAGGGCTTCGGAAATCGTTTGAGTATTCCATCTGCCTTCTGCTGTATAAGCTCCAATCGACTGTCAGCCCTCTTTATTGCGGCATTAATTATGTGGCTATAGAGTTTTTATGTGTCTCATTAGGAAACTGCAGTCTGTCACTAAGACACTTGCCTTGGGAACCTACAGCGATCTCAACGTCAAAATAAGTGTCTCAGATGAAAGTACATTTCCTCAAAGCAATTTGTAGTATTCATCTTTATGAGTATGATTGCACATACATCCTAACCCTCGTCGGTTTTTATTGGTGATGATAAGATTATGAATGCATCTAAAGGTATCTTAGTAACCTCTTAAAAATTACAGTAAAATTGCATAATACAACCAAACTCAAATCCATAGAAATGTGTTTTAAATTCTAATGAAGATCCTAAAGTTTACAAAGAATATTTGCATCTATTTGAATGCACAAAACATTGAATATTTCCATGATGCTATCAGACAGTTTTGATTATTTAACAAATTTAAAAGCTAGTTACACAGAAAAGTAAAGTAAAATGTGTATGTTTACAAATATAACATCACAGCTTTTCGAATCATTAACATGTCTTCATTATATCTGTGAGATGGAATGTCCTGAAACCTCAGTGCATCTAATTTTTCTGGTTTCCCTGTTCAAACTTACAGTCAATGGTGGTTTAGCCCGTCCCCTTCCAAATACTTTTCAGCTCTATTCATATTCTATTTTTATTTTTATCTACTTTTATTCTACCTGGACAAGACAGAGTCTTCCAAGGAAGGCATCCACTGTCCATGGCCTCTCCATTGAGAACTCTGTGGTGTCCCCACATTGGACTGAAAGCAACCTGGGTTTGACACGGGAAGACCAGCTGTCCTTCGCTGCCAGCATTGCTGCAACAACCCGCTCTTGCAGACTCATTCTTCACAACATCAGAAGGATACGTCCGTCCCTCACCCAGGAGATGGCACAGGTTCTGGTCCAAGCTCTTGTTATCTCACACCTAAACTGCCACTCCTGGCTAGTGTGCCTGTGTGTGACGTCTGACTTCTGCAGCTTATCCAGAATGCAATGGTCCAGTTGGTCTTCAACCTACCCAAGTTGTTACACACCATACCATTCTTTTGCACCCTGCACTGGCTACTGGTGGCTGCTGGAATTCAATTCAAGACAGTGCTACTTGCCAACTGTACTGTAAATGGCTCAGGCTTGTCTTACCATACACCCCAGGCTGTCCACTATGCTCTGCTACTGTCAATCAGTCACACCCTCACTACATGGTAGGCCCAGCTTCTGCTGACTGTTTGCTGTCCTGCCTCCACAATGGTGGAACTCATCTCATCATCATCTGCTCAGGCTGCACTTTGGCTCAAGTGTGCATTTTGCCACTTTTGGCAAAGTGTACATTTTCATTTGTTCATTTGCTGTTTGAAAAAGGAGCACATACAATGTTAAAACAATATTTTAAAAAATGTTAAGTATGAAATGCATAGAAAGTATGAAAGACACAACAAAGTATGTTCAACATGCTGTGAGGTAATTTGAGATGGCATTTGTTAAAAATGTGTTTATGTAAATATTAGTGCTGTCAAAAAAACGCAAATCAGTTTTAACGGTGTCATTTTTTTTTTTTTATCGCAAGATTAACGTTCCTTTTGACCCAGTGAACTTGTAGTTTTTTCACAGCTGTGGCCACTGCTAGTAACATAAGAACAACTACAGGATCCAGTTGTCAACCGGAAACAAAACAATAGGCATGCTCCATGCACGTGTTTGGTGTTTCCTGCTCGCTAGCTGTAAAGGAGTAGGCTGCCTGTTTGTGTGGATGTCAAGCACACAACACCGAAATGGATGCGAACCAGATTCTGAATGGAAAGTCCAAAGTTATCTGGCTTTCAACAGAGGCACATGGATGCTATTATGTTAAAAGGAAACTTAAGAAAGGAAAGTTTAAGCCATGGTTTAAATGCACGATAGCCTGAGTCCTAGTTTACAGTGATGTGCACTTCTATCACTATCACCCTGTTTTGATCCCATAGAAAGGGTTGTTGAAGGGGCTTTTTTGCAACCAAGTATTTATTTTTTGTCATGTTTATTGACAGTGTTGAATTGTGTGAGATGTGATTCATTCAAATGTGAATGACTGCTGAGAATGTTAGTGTGAAATATGACACTACAGGTTATTGTTTTCGATTAAAAAACATTTGCACAAAGCAAGCCTATGCACTTTTCCATGTTGATAACAGTATTAAAATGATGATTCAAGGGACATTTAGAATAGATGAAAATGTGCAAGGGCTGCACGGTGGCGCAGCAGGTAGTGCGCGTGCATGTTCGCATGAAGAACGCATGTTCTTCCCGTGCATGCGTGGGTTCTCTCCGGGCACTCCGGCTTCCTCCCACAGACCAAAAACATGCTCATTAGGTTGATTGATGACTCTAAATTGTCCGTAGGTGTGAGTGTGAGTGTGAATGTTTGTTTGTCCTTGTATGTGGCCCTGCAATCGGCTGGCGACCGGTTCAGGGTGTACCCCGCCTCTCGCCCATTGTAGCTGGGATAGGCTCCAACCCCCCGCAACCCCGAAAGGGATAGGCGGTATAGATAATGGATGGATGGAAAATGTGCAATTAATTTGCAATTAATCACGAGTTAACTATGACATTCATGAGATTAATCGAGATTAAATATGTTAATTGGTTTACAGCACTAGTAAATATGTGGTTCTGACATGCACTGTTTTACTGCCCTTGTTAAATTGGTCTTTAATTTACCATCCATTCAATGTGCAGGGTCAGACTTAAAGGTACTAATTGTGCTCATTTTCAGGTTCAGGTCTGCTAGAATCGCTATACATGCTTCAATGTTAAAAAACATAATTCCTCTTATACTGTACATTCCTGCAGCACCTCTGTATCGCCTTCTGTCTGAAATTATCTGTTTTGGCTCCTGTCTCTTCTTGGCCCAGACCAAAGCCCAGTCTGCTCTGACTGGTCACCTACTTCAGTCCTGAGCCAGTGTAGTGGCCTGAGCAATTCACACACCGATGGCAAAGTATTGAGGGCAGTTTTGGGGTTTAGTATCTTGCCCAAGGATACTTTGGCCACAGCCACCCACCATACAGGCAGGCACCATAGCTCACAGCTCTGACAGTGTTTTATATCTTCCGAGTTTAGCTGCACACTTCTACAGTGAATAACTGATTCTAAATAAAAACTTCACCACTGTACATGTTCAAGGAATCTAATATGTATTAGCCTAAGACTCACTGATCAGTGGTCCACTATCGTGACAGCTTTTCAACAGTGTATGAGCAAGCTAGCTTATGGTTGGTGATCAAAGTCACACAATGTTGCCAAGGAAATGAATTGCAGCAGTTTCACCATTTCTTTTTCACATGTAACTATATAGTTACCTTCAGGTAATGTCTATCAAGTACAGCAGATACAGCAGCAACATACACACCAACAGCAATCCATTTAACCACAAAGCTAAGACTAGCTGATTTCACACTACAGTAACATTAGAAGTATCCACAAAAGGCAACAGGAAAAAACAGTTACAGGCATCCAACTACTCATTATTTAGTTGGCTGCAAAGGAGGTTTGATCAAAATGAACCCTTAATTCACTAAATTAGATGTGAAAATATCAGAAGATGAGTGAGAGGGAGGCTCTGGCATCAGAGAGGCAGTGGGTGGAAATCAGTGTGTAGAGCCACAATGTCATATTTAATTATATATATACTATATCTAACTGAAGTAGGGTTTGTTTCAACAAATCCAGAGTTGGTGATTGTTGCAACAGTGGATGAACAAACAAATATGGTGTTGGTGCGTTTTATTTTGTTATTTTGAGTTTGAATAATATGTGTTTTACAATGATCTGCAAGGTAAAATTACTGGTATGTGTCTATGTCTGTCTGCAGGACATCTTCAATGCTGTGATCAAACAAAACCCGTTCCTGGTACACCAGCTGCCCTGCTTCTGGAATGTCCAGCTGTCTGACCACACCCGCTCTGAGAAGTGCTACAAAGATGTGTCAGACCTCAAGGTGAGACCGTGCTGTCCCCTCTGTCCACACACCACAGTTGCTTCAGACATACAAGGCATGACCTGCATTAATCAAGAGACTCAAGCCAGCCCCACGCTCAAAGTGACAGACATTTGGTTTTACTTAAAGCAGAGTAAAAGCATCACATATTTTGTTAAGCATATAAAAGAATTATCCAGGTTTCAGGATATGTACAGAGTTGTCCTAGCCTGTCGGTGGTTCCTAGTAGATGGACTATGACACATCAAGTAGACGTATGACTTATGTGTGGACATACAAAATGTATAACTTGAAGGATATTGTTGCTGAAGCTTTGTGGCCATTCATCCGACAACGCAGGCTTCCTATTTCAGTTGTTTTTTTAATGAGAAAATGTACCTTAAATAGCGGTGATTGGGCAGCCATCTATACAGATTTTTTAAACACTTCAAAGCTCTAACACAAATTATGTTCAACAATGCCTGTAGGTGTTTCAGTAATGGTTTTGTCAGTATCTCACCTAATATCATTGCTGCTCGCATAAATTAGGATGCCTTGAGTTGATATAAAAATATTAAGATGATGCATGATGTTGTCGATAAATGAGCAGACAATTGACAGTCTGTCAATGAGAGCAAACCAAAAGCCAAGTCATACAACTAATTATTGTAGAAAAATCACATTTAATGCAGAAAATTGTCTTATAGAGAACAAACTATCCTAGGGGACCATTAACACAATATACAGCACTAGATTTATGTCAGTCGGTGGAAGCTGTTTAGAAAAGCATATCAGCAGTTGTTTTTGTTTAGTTTGTTTCAGTTCTTTTCAGGCTGCATCTGTTGTGGAATGGCCCATTAAACATCCACATATGATGCTTTTTGGTCTTTTGTTTTGTTTTGTTTTCTTGCATTTAAATACCTAGATCAGATTTTAAAGCTTGATTCCACAGTTCGACTACTGTAGAAATTGCAAGGTGTAATGAAGTAATCAAATCAAAGCCTTTGTCCAAAAGTTGGCTAAATGTTGGCTAAATGTTAGAGAGC
The DNA here is from genome assembly GCF_039877785.1 of Chaetodon trifascialis. NCBI lineage: Eukaryota > Metazoa > Chordata > Actinopteri > Chaetodontiformes > Chaetodontidae > Chaetodon > Chaetodon trifascialis. Next base: position 1,725,316 of record NC_092077.1, on the reverse strand, counting down.
CATTAGAGCATTAAATACTGTGCTTGTTTATGTGTACAACTGCTACGTTTATGATCATGCCATACATTGTTGAAAAGCTAAGATTGTGATTCTATTAATGCAAACCATGATACAATCACAAGAGGTATAATCAACACCAACAAACAAACAGTTGTAAATCTGAGGTTACTCAGCAATGAAGTCTCATAGTAATGCAACAATCAGTATACTCGGTCTGGTTACATTGGCAAAAGTCCAGATGATCCAATCCCATAAAATATTTAGTCCAAAACACTATAATATTCAACGGAAAGTTTCAAATTAGCCAGCAGGCATGCTAATCCTCCACGTTTTCTCCGTTTTCACTGAAATAAGCATGTAAGCGTAGGCAACATATTGGTCTCAAGATGACTACTGCACTCTGACCTTACGATTGACACTTCACAATTAACATCTTCCATCTCATCTCTACAGCCAACAATAGCCAACGAGAGTCCACGTTGAAAAGAAGGGCCTCGGTCTCTTCTTTCGTATGAAGATCGAAGCACCAATCATCTGCACAATCGATTGCAACTGGCTCGTATAGCCAATGAAATTCCGAAAATAAGGTTATGTCGCTTCAGTGGGTAATTTACAACCAAGTCATAGAATTCAGTGCGATTCTGGATGATAGAAAGATATATAGCCTAAATATGAGTATATATATCCAAAATATAAATATGGATGCAATATTGATTGAATATTTATCTAGTCAAGTATAATAGGGTAGGTTTCATGCTGTGATCCCATTGTGTTTTCCAGCTAATAAGGCCCAGGTACAGTCATCTGCAGGCATTTTTTGTTAAAAAAAAATATTTATATATATTTTTTTAGGCAGAAATAAAAACCTTCTACTTCATTCTGTTCAAACTTCTATTAGATTCTGCCTGCTGGGGCCCATCAAAAGATACTAAAAACCATGCATGTACAAACAGTTAAAGAACATTTTATTTAGTTTACTTTGAATATGCCTTGAATAGGCATTTTAGGTTAATTTTATAGGAGTGGAAAAACACCAAGACACACAGAAATGGCCAATTGGCAAATTTAGCATGAGCTCAATACCATTTAGTCAGCACGTTACCACTCTGCAATATTATTTGAAATCAACATCAATTTACATAATTATGCAGATTATACACAACTGTATATCTCCCTGTAAACTCAAAATAATATTTTAATAATTTGATTGCATGCATCTCTGACTATGGATGACTCAGAACTTCTTAAATCTAAATCAAGACAAAACTGAGATCCTAGTTCTTTGAACAAAAGCTGAGAGAGAAAATCACTCAATGGCTTTGCCCTCTCTTATCTGTCTGACATGATGAAGACATACAGTATGCGCCTGTTACTTCCCACTGCTCTCGATTGTTTCTGAGGTCAGGCTTCAAAAACTCTTGTCTTTAGGACCAAGACTTGTTTGTTGACACTTTCAAAAGAAATCTTTTTTCTCATAAGTGTTTTTTACCTGATGGATGTTATCCTGCTCTTAAAATTCATTTTTACTCTATTTTATTTTCCTTGTTTTTGTTGGTTTATCATAAATGTTACGGTAATGCTTATTACATATGGTGCCTCGTAAAGATGCTGCTAAAGGTACAGTATGAGGAAGTAAGTGAAATTTCCTTTTGAGTAGGCAATTGGCATTCAGCCCATAGACTTTCATTATAGCATTATTTGAAAAAAAATATATATATATATCAAAAGTAATGAAAAGAGATAAAAACTTGAATAAAAGCACACCATTCATTATGAATTGAACAAAGCATCTGGACCAAATGATGGAATGCATCTGGTTTACTGGTCTGTATATTACAATAGAACTATCTGAGCATGACAATAATAGACCCTGATAACTGCTGTTACGGCTGTCTGTGATCCAGGTGATCCACTGGAATTCTCCAAAGAAACTGCGAGTTAAGAACAAGCATGTGGAGTTTTTCCGGAATCTCTATCTAACCTTTCTGGAGTACGATGGCAACCTGCTGCGGCGTGAACTATTTGGCTGTCCCAGCGAGGCCGACCACAACAGTGAGAACGTAAGTGGAACTGCATTTGTAATTCTGCCAGTGGTTTCTATTTAGTGCTAAAGATATGAAAAGTGGTAGTAAATTAGTGTTAAGTCAGCTGTAGTAGGTCAGAAAACCTTTCACTCAGTGGACATTTTAGCAATCCCAGAAGAATGACGCCCATCCCATCTCATTTCAGTGTGGTGGAGTTTTATTTTGTGTTTTTTTTAAGTAAGTTGTTTGTTAAGGCAATGGAATGATTTTGATTTGAGATTCTTTTCAGATTACTCTTAGATAGAGATGGAGCATACAAGAAACTTTATCTTTTGTTGTCATTTATTTTATTGTACATGTACTTGTGCAAAAAAATAAGTCAGTTCAAATGTACTCTGAGTACACTTTTATCATGTTACATTTGCATTCAGTGTCAATCCAACAATACTAGTGGAACAGCGTCACATCATGTCACCGAGCCCTGATGTCAACAGTTAGCTTAATGAGGAAGGATGAAGTCCCTTAGCTTTGTAGCAAATGTAGAAGTCACTGCTGGAGAATCCACCGTGAGCATTTTAGCATTTAGCGAAACCCAGCGTGCATCTAATAAAACATCTTCGGTGCATTTGATTGTCACGTAGCATGCTTGCCAGATGGTGCATTAAATTTTTTAACTATGCCTGGCATTTTGTCCTGAATTTTTTTTTTTTAGATAACATTGTTTATTAATTGTAGAATGGAATATATATACATGTGTGTGTGTGTGTGTGTGTGTGTGTGTGTGTGTGTGTGTGTGTGTGTGTGTGTATTTATATCTATCTAGATAGATAGATAGATAGATAGATAGATAGATAGATAGATAGATAGATAGATAGATAGATAGATAGATAGACCTACCTTCTCCTGTTGCCTTTTCATTTGTTGACTGGGATGGGACTTCTTCCTGCCGTGACCCAGTCCAATGATGAACGGTAAAACTGACTTCCATCCTGCAGGAATCCCAAATGAATCCTGTAATCCACGGGATGTATTTGAAATTTCTTTAATAATTAGATTCCCCTTTTTTTCAATAAACACTTTATAAATAGCTCATAATTTCTTGAATACACTTAAAGGAAACTTCTAAATGGTTTCTGTTTACCTTCTGCTGATCATGCCAGCCTCACAGTTGAAGCCTCACACCTCTTCACCTTCTAACCTGCTGAAGGTCACCATGGTCAGGATTTCTTTTTATAGGACCAGTCACTATGGGGCTGTAGAATTATTTAAGTGTCAGCTGTGTGGTCAGTTAATCACATTAGAATTTTCCATCATGGTGTGCCAGAGCCTTTTTTGCCAGCACTCAATTCTAATGTGTCCTTAACTCAGGAAATTGTTTGCTTACTCAGTTTTTTTCGTGTTTGAAGAGCAATTTAAATGCCATTAAAATGATGATTAGTCTAATGAAGTAACTGAGGGATTGGCTCCAGCAGCACATGGCAGACCAGGCCCTGGTAGGGCCACAGGGCATCAGTGACACTGCAGCCCAGTCACTCAATGGAACTCCATTAATAGTGTTGTTCAAAGAAGAACAACACCACACTAAGTCCTGTGGTAACAAATAACTGTGTGGACATATACCTGAAGTTAGAATACTGATATTCATTCATACTGGTTGATATTCTCTATAAAGACATCAATTTTACAGTATGTACACATTGTACAGAAGTCTCCAGCTTTGTTCTCAGCAAATCCTGTTTTACTGTTTGTTTGTCATGTCTCATCAGAATGTTGACAAAAGCTAATCAGGGAGAATTAATTGGAAAACTGTATTTTATTTGTCTTAAGTTAAAACAGCTTGGTGCAAAGTTGGCAAATGTAAGATTGCTTCTTTTTCTTTAAACCATAACTACAAAGGGTCCTTTACCCCTAATTGTCACCAGGTTAAATAAGGTTGGGCACATGTATGACAGAGCTGATCCTGCCATTCTAGTCAATGTGTTCATTTCCACTGGGTGCATAGCGTTTCCATTTCAGAAGCGTCCCAGATCTACGCTCAATCTGCGGAGAATGCACACAGAGGCAGATTGAGCCAGACAGGAAGTCAGACACAGGAACAATGTAGAGAATCCGGTAAATTTTCAAAATAAAACACCTTTTGCAGACTCCTGATCATACATTAACAATAAACATAATTAAAGCAGACAAAAAAGAAACAAGGCCTAGTTACCCATGGTAGAAGCACAAAAATCAAGGGAAAATGACCAAACAAATCCGCAACCGATACAAATCATGGGCAAACTTAATTCAATTCAATTTTTTCAATTCAATTCTATTTGTATAGCGCCAAATCACAACAAAAGTTGTCTCAGGACACTTTCCATATAGAGCTGGTACAGGCCAAGCTCTTTTATCTACAGAGACCCAACAGTTCCCTCATGAGCAAGTACTTGTCGACAGTGGCGAGGAAAAACTTCCTTTTAACAAGCAGAAACCTCGGGCAGAACCAGGCTCTGGGCGGGCAGCCATCTGCCTCGACCGGTTGTGTCAGAGGGAGAGCAAGAGAGAGAGAGTGAGACAGACAGAGAGAGACAGACAGAAATGCAGTCAGAGAGACAGACAGACAGACAGACAGACAGACAGACAGACAGACAGACAGACAGACAGACAGACAGAAATGCAGTCAGAGAGAGAGTGAGGGAGTGAGAGAGACAGAGAGAGAGAGAGAGAGAGAGACAGACAGACAGACAGACAGACAGACAGACAGACAGACAGAGTAACAATGACAGTGGATCTAATAACAGTAGTAGCAGTTGCAGTGGATGTCAGGCAGGGCCATGGCAGGAGACGTAGCTGTAATCCACAATCCAGATTCAGCCACTGTCTGTGGGAACCTGCGAGACGACAAAGCACAGAGACTCCGGGGAAGGAGCTAAGTTAGTAACACGCCGTGGTAGGACATGAAAGCGTGCAGATGGAGAGGGAGCGAAAGACAGAGGAGCTTGGTGTATCTTTGGAGGTCCCCTGACAGTCTAATCCTATAGCAGCGTAACTAGGGGCTGGTCCAGGACAAGCCTGAGCCAGCCCTAACTATAAGCTTTATCAAAACGGTAGCTTCTAACCCAAACCACAATTGTTTCCTAACCTTTCCAAGTAGTTACTTTAATGTCTTTAAATGTAATTTCATCTCATACACAAACTTTTCTTCCTCTGTGGCAGCTTCTGCAGTGAACAGATTGAAGGCTTAAAACACTCACAATGTAACAAACAACCAGTGAATGCAGCTTCATATAGACAAATATAATAAGCACCTTCCCTGGAAGGAAGGTTCTGCAGGTAGAGTTGGTCATCCATTAAACGCATGGTCTGTGGTCCAATACCTGTCCCCTCCTGACCACATGTGAGCAAGACACTGAACTTGCATGGTAGCTTGCTCTCGGCTGTGTTTGAGTCTGTATGTGAATCGGTAAATGAGACGCAGTTTGTAAAATGGTTTGTATGAAAGCACTGTGTAAATGCAGTTTTCTTTATGTGAAATGATTCACAATCTGTTCGTCTTAGCCCTATTTTGATCATGGTGCAGAAGCATATTTTGCTGACAGAAAGTCACTGGAGCTCCACAGACTCTGAAGCAGCAAACAAAGCTGACAGCATCAAATTCAGTGGTTATCTTTCTAGTCCATAAAATACCTCACTGTTGGTGTCCTTCTACTGTCCACCTGCAGCTCCAGAAGACTCTATCAGAGTTGGATGAAGATGATCCTTGCTATGAGTTTCGTCGAGAGCGATTCACTGTCCACCGAACACACCTCTACTTTCTCCACTATGAGTATGAACCCAACTCTGACAACACTGACGTCACTCTAGTCGCCCAGCTGTCTATGGACAGGTACTGTTCTTCAACCACAGTAAAAAAAAATTCAGCCAAAAAGGTTATCTGTTGTAAAAGTGTATCAGTACTCACCTGCATGTAATTGGGAAGCTGTCTGAAAAACCTTTGTTTTGCACCTGTTACACAGGTGTAGTTAAGTGTGAAAGTGGGCAGGGCTTCAGGTGCTTTGTACATTCTGTACAGTAGTAAAGTGGAAAGGGTTATTTAGAGCTAACCCAAGGTTCCAAAAGAAAACTTCCACACACTTTCTACACAGATAATTTTACATGAAAGAAACTTAGAGCACATCCAAAGCTTATATGAACATGAAACTTAGGCAGAGAGCTCGCTTTTGGAAAGAAACATCAAATCACAGAGCTTAAAACTATGCTGTTTTATCTGCCAACAAACACTACTCTGTTTTGTGTTGTTACTTTCATCGTGTACAAGAGGTTTCATGTAATATGGCAACCCTACATTACACAGGATGTGCATTCAAAAGGCTTTTTACTATTGGACTGTTTATGCGCAGATGTTGGTTAGGGCTTGGTGTTCATTACCTTTATAATGCAGACCACAGTGTGCCTGTAGTATAGTGTATCTAAAATTGTCAGGTAACTAAAATTGGCATGGAATATAAGTTATTATCACATTCCCACAATCATTATCTTGTTTGCACAAGTTAATATCCTTTGTTCATATTACATGTGGATAGGCTGGGGTGTATGGTTTGTCATGTCTTGTTGAGACAAGTTAATATGTAGTAGTTATCTTGGTCAGACAAGTAGTTATCTTTTGCATGCCTCTTCTGGCTCTCAACGAAGGCAGACGCTTTTTCTCTTTCTCCCTCCCTGCCCTTATCTGCCCTGCTGCTGCTCTTTGTCTTGTGCTGTCTGTGTCTGATCTATTGGAGCCTCTCTCTGCATTCTCTCCGAAAACCCAAAATCATGGATTTGATTAGCTGGTCTCTCAATGCAATCGACCAAATTTTCTTAACAAAGAGACTGGGTCAAGGTGAGCCCTCCTGCCCTGATGGAACGTTTGCAGCCGGATACACGATGGACTCCTGGGAGAGGTGGAGGATCGTGTGCCTGTCGATCCTTTGCATTGAGGATGTTGAAGATGTCTACACATTTGGATTTATGATAACAGGCTTTCTGCTGTCTGGAGTTAGCAGCTTCCTGATTTATCGCAAAGTTCGGAAGTTGATGGCAGGACACTTGGCTACCGAGAGGCTGCCCATCATGGTTGAGGGAATGTGCTGGGCTGTCAACACTCAGACTCAAGCAATAAGTGAGATCGGTCGCAAACTGGATGCGATTCTTGATCAAAATTGCAAGCTGGATGCGAATTCTGAACTCCTTCACAGGGTGGATTCCAACTTGGAGAAGTTGTTAGCTCGGCTTGGATCAAATTGACCACCGAGTTTGGATATATTTGAATTACAGCCACCGGGAGACTCAGAAAGACTCAAGGCAGACGAATATTGCAGTGTTGGCCTAACCTAAACAAATTGTTATCTTCATTGGCTCCCCAAGATAACCGGCCTTCTCAAGGTCGGTATCTCTCCACTCTCCTGGATGTTATGCAGAGAGGATGCTCTGGCCCTATCTCCTCCCCCAAACATCCTCTACTCCCGTGAACTTTGTTTCTGGATCAGAACTCTCCGAGGTCGTCTCCATGGCTACGGCTGTGTCTTCGTCATCAGTCATCAGACGGAAGAGACAATGGGTTGGCACTGAGCAGAGATGATGTACATGGGCTTACACATACACACACACAAAGACACATATAACACACACACACCCCTCAAACTCAACGCCTTCGTGGCTCCCTCCCCCCTCCTTTCCTTGTCGTAGTATAGCACGGAGGGTTGCTGCGAGGCGTCGTAATGTGGCTGAATGCATGCCCCCTCTGTGTCTGTGCTGCGAAACCTACCCCCCCCAAAAACCCTCACCCGCTCCCGCATGTGCAAGTCTTTGAGTTTGGTTGTAATGTCTTATTATGTTGCTTGTGTGCTTGCTTGTGTGGGATTTGCTTTTTTTGCCTCTTCCTCCCTCTTGTTCTCCTTTTTCTTATCTAAGTAAACGGGGCGTCGATCGCTGGATTGTGCAGACCCACAGTTCTCCTGTTCCTGTACTCCCCATGTTATGTGTCATTGCTCTTTTCATGTTTCTTGGACGGGATGTAACTGAAATGAAATTTCCCCTCCAGGGGACTAATAAAGGCTTTCGTGATTTCACCACCCCTGTGTCCTGCCCTCTGCAGGCTCCAGATGTTGGAGGCCATCTGTAAGCACTGGGAAGGTCCCATCAGCCTAGCCTTGTACCTCTCTGATGCTGAGGCCCAGCAGTTCCTGCGCTACGCTCAGGGCTCAGAGGTGCTGATGAGCCGTGGGAATGTTGGTTACCACATCGTCTACAAAGAGGGACAGTTCTACCCAGTCAACCTGCTGCGGAATGTGGCCATGCGGCAGGTCAACACACCCTACATGTTCCTATCAGACATTGACTTCCTGCCCATGTATGGCCTCTATGAGTACCTCAGGTAATAGGAGAAAGAGAAATCATATGGAAACCTGCTAAGTTGGCAGTGTTACTGACACCTCTGCATTTTAAATGAGCTATCACATATATATTGTAGTAACATACGTTATGTTATTCAATCTAATTTGTGTGTTTTGTAGGAAGTCAGTTGTGCAGCTGGACATGGCCAACAGCAAGAAAGCTCTGGTGGTTCCAGCTTTTGAGACACTGCGATATCGTCTGTCTTACCCAAAGTCCAAGGCTGAGCTGCTCTCTCAGCTGGACATGGGCACACTCTTCACTTTCAGGTTATTCACTGTTTCTATAGGCAGTAATGCTTAAGAGTCTTAAGGTTTTCATTCAACAAAACACGACAGCAGCTCTTTTCAGTTTCCTGTCTGTGGTTGAGTTTGTGTACACCGATAATATTGATCCATCTGGGTTTTTTTTTTGTTTTTTGTTTTTTTTTCCCATTCATTAACTCAGATCTTTGCTTAATCCTCTGGAGCACACTGAAGAGAGGCGCCTGTATTAAGCAGACAATAGATCAAACACAAAAATCAAAGAAAATAGAGAAAAGATAAGAAGCAGTTAAAATGATGGACAGCTACATTGGAATATACCGTAAAATCGTTGACTTTTTTTTTTTTTTACAAAACAGATTTTACAAATATAGATAACATAGCGCTTAATGATATAGCACTTTCTTATCACATACCTTTTAAGTCATTATCAATCAACAACAGCCCTTAGGTCCTCTGATGCTGATATTTGCTGTTCCTAAAATAAAGGAGCACAAAATGAATCCTGTTCACGAGTGAAGGAAGGATGGAGCGTGAGATTGACATGCGGATTGGTGCAGCGGCTACAGTAATGCGGTCCCTGTACTGGTCTGTCATGGTGAAGAAGGAGCTGAGCCGAAAGGCAAAGCTCTCGATTTACCGGTCAATCTACGTTCCTACCCTCACCTATGGTCATGAACTTTGGGTCATGACAGAAAGAACGAGGTCCCGGATACAAGCAGCTGAAATGAGTTTCCTCCGCAGGGTGGCGGGGCGCTCCCTTAGAGATAGGGTGAGGAGCTCTGTCACCCGGGAGGAGCTCAGAGTAGAGTCGCTGCTCCTCCACATTGAGAGGAGTCAGCTGAGGTGGCTCAGGCATCTCTATTGGATGCCCCCTGGACGCCTCCCTAGGGAGGTGCTCCAGGCATGTCCCACCGGGAGGAGGCCCTGAGGAAGACCCAGGACACGTTGGAGTGACTATGTCACTCGGCTGGCCTGGGAATGCCTCGGGATCCCCCCGGAAGAGCTAGGGGAAGTGGCTGGGGAGAGGGAAATTTGGGCATCCCTGTTCAGACTGCTCCCCCCGTGACCCAGCCCCGGATCATGCGGGAGAAAATGGGATGGGATGGGACAAAATGAATGGGGAAATTGCCTTTAGCTATTAGAGTGTTCCAAGAATGTGGAACACCCAGTTAGCATTAGATATGTAATCACCTGAAGATCTACTTATTAAGGCATTCATACCTGTCAGTTTCTCCATCCCACTGACATTCATCCTCTTTTTTCTTCTTCTTAATGGCTTCTTACTTCTTACCCTACTATTCAATATACTGCCACCTGCGCTACTAGAGGACCCACGGTTAGGCCTCCTGTCAATGTTACAGATAACCTGTTTTTTCTGTTTAGAAAGATTAAAAATACAGGATATTTAAGAGAAAATATTTAGATGAGAGGACAGTAGGAGAGAAGGGTGGAATACAGGAGAAGGGTTGACAGGTCTGAGTTAATGCAGTACGTTTTTATCTCTTTCTACAACCACTTTGACTACTGTTATTCCTCTGTCTTTTTACTGGATCTTTTATTATATTTTCATGAACTCATCTATTTTTTTGTATTTTTTCTATTGTGTTTTTGTTTTTAATGCCACGCTAAATAACACTTAAATGAATGGTGATGTAAAAATAAAAGTTATTATTATTATTAGTAGTAGTAGTAGTAGTAGTAGTGTTAGTAGTAGTAGTATCAAAAAATCACCATGGCACACATTATAAAGAGTAAACGACAAACTTAAGTGCTCCATCCCCTATTCCAGCCACATTGTGTTTACAATAATAACTAATAAATGATCTGTTTGTTTTCTAAACAGGTTACACATTCATGTAGGCACACAATGCACACATGCTGCCAACTATAATACACATCATTTATCAATTTGCGTAACACTTATGAGACTTACACTTGGTGTTCAAGTGACAGCTCTGAGCAAAAAGACCACACGGAGAAGGGAGAGGAACTGTGTCTGTGCTTTGCTCCAACTTTTTCATTTCATCAGTTATACACAGCTAGGATCAGGATTTAATACAAAAATTTGCATCCATAATTAACAGTAAAGATTCTGGTTTTTCTGAAAACATTCCAAGCTTCAACTCTGAAAGGTCGCCTATTTTTGGTTTCTTTTTCTTTTTTCCCCTTTAATATCAATTTTACTGTAGTGTGTTTTTTTATTGCCATTATTATCACAATAACAGTGAACACAGACAGACCCTCTCACACCACGTGCTGTGGAAAGGCAGCAACATGACAGGAAGATTTCTGTGTTTGTTGGAGAATAGGGGTGTTTATTTTTTCTCCTGTGTGCAGCCCTTAGAGGAGGTCACACCTCCTTCAGTCAAGCTCACTGGGCTTCACCCATCTGGAATTTGCAGTCGGTAAATACCTCTGTTATCTTGGCCATTGACAGCACAACTTTTTCCATCAAAAATGATTCGGTCTACAGTGTGAGTTATACAAACACATAAAAAGAAAGTCTAGACTTTTAAGACCTTCTACGATACAGACAGACAGAGGTTTCTAATCAAAATGCCAATATTTTTGACACTATTAATCTTACTTCCACTCAGGAAGACTAGATGTAGGAGCATAGTTCACACTCTGAGAAACCCTTTTCTTTCTTTTACTGCCAGGTACCATGTGTGGACTAAAGGCCACGCACCAACTAACTTTGCCAAATGGCGGACAGCCACTACACCCTATAGGGTGCAGTGGGAAGCCGACTTTGAACCCTATGTCATGGTGAGGAGGGACAGTCCTGAGTATGACCGTCGCTTTGTGGGGTTTGGCTGGAACAAGGTGGCTCACATCATGGAATTGGATGCACAGGTAACTTATCTCCATTTCCTCTAGTTGTATACCACCAAACTATCAGCATACTTCTTTTCCATACTTTATGGTGTCTGTAGTTCATGAGAAAAGCATCCTTGAATACCACTATAATCTATAGTGTTTTTAAGTTATGAAATCAATTCTGTGCAATGCACATTCATTACTGTTGTACAGCTGTACAGCAAATACCCATATAGACACACCACCATGCATCTAATCATGATTTCACTCTATTATCAATACTTAATTAAGTTGTCTTAGGTCAGGTTTGGTTGAAGTACTCAGTATATGTCTTTGCACTGACCTATTCAGTGAAATGTGTGATTGCTTGAAGTATTGGTTCCCAATTTCTGCAGGTTACACAATTAAGTTAACTTATAATAATAAATCAGCTGTAATCTTATCACTAAAGCTGCACCAAATAATATTTTATTATCTTAACAAAGGATCCCATTTGTATAATATTGTTATATGAAAGGTGGCATTCATAGAGATGAACCCCACAGAAAACATTGTTTTGGTTTTCTATCCACAAACTTGCAGCAGCAGGCTAATATTTCCTGTGAAAATCTCATATAAGCACACTGTACACTACCTGCCCAGAGCCATGATGCTGCAATGTGTAAAATCAGGTTTTGCCATATAAGTTAGTTACAATGTAGAATTAAGATATAACTTTAAATTCATTCATTCAACGATTTATTACAAACTGTTGTCATGGTAGAATGCAGACAAACTAGAGATATAGCCAGATATAGCGAGGCTCCACATGGTCTCTGACAGAAGACATGGACACAATGATGACTCCTAATGAATGATAATGTTGCTCTGTATTTGCTGGATGGGCAGATAATATATCAGATGTTGAGTTCACGGGTTGAAGTGATGTAATAAAGACGTGAGGTTGCAGTCCTAAGCCGTCCAGACTGAAAGTTCTTCCTGTCCTCTCTCTACAGGAGTACGAGTTTGTGGTTCTGCCCAATGCCTACATGATCCACATGCCTCATGCACCCAGCTTCGACATCACCAAGTTTCGCTCCAACAAGCAGTACCGTGTCTGCCTCAAGACCCTGAAGGAGGAGTTCCAGCAGAACATGTCACGACGCTATGGCTTTGCCGCCCTAAAATACATGACAGCTGAGAATAACAGCTAGCCACCACTGCAGACCCTCACACCCCCTGTCCTGTACTATTGACACACTCCGTTGGCTGGGGAGGAGGGGGCACAGGAAATGGACAGCCCATGTAGGGCCATCAGGATACTTTTAGACTTGAGTCCTTAAGATTTTGAACGTTAAACCCTCAGTGTGGGACTGCAAGAGTCTTTATATCCATTCTCTGTCCTCTGCTGTGGATGGAAGGGATAATCCAGTTGGAGATCTCTTTTGCCAAGATGTCAAAGTTCGTCTTTTACAGCATGAGTGACTGCTACGTCTTGGTCCTGGCTGTGTGGGCCCTGAAATCTGATGGACAGCAGGCAAAGGAAAGCAGACATTCAATGCCTTGCCATATTTGTAAGACCAGTGACAGAACTGTTGGCTGTAACATAGTTACATAGTTAGTGTGTGTATGCGTGCGTGCGTGCGTGTCTGTCTGTCTGTCTGTCTGTCTGTCTGTCTGTCTGTCTGTCTGTCTGTCTGTGTGTACATGCAGGTAGATGAAAAGGGGGACTGCGTGTGCTCCTCCAGGACAGTGCTTAACAAAAGGCTTAAGGAGAGCAGAAGATGTGAAACATTGTGGGCTTAAATTCTGTTTGCACACCTTCCAAGTGCCAACTAAGAGCAGCGGCAGTTTGACTGACAGCCCACCCCAACTCAAATGCAAATTGTCACCAGGCCGAAAGAAATGACAGAGCAGTAAACATGTCCACACAGATTTTGAAAATCTCATTGTGACGACTAACACACTCAGATATTGAGGTGAGCAGCCAGCCAGCAGCCATCCGACCATCTGCTGCTGCTTAATTTGTTTAATAAGTGATACAGACCAGAATAAATCCTGCTCCTCATATGACAAGGGAAGTTGAGTGCAAGGACGGCTGGAGGTCGTCTATGCAGTTGATATTCAGGGTATCTCCACATCAGCCTAAATGTGCTGCTAGAGAATGTTTCCAGTGTTTTCTTACAACCACAGTATAGTACCAGCAGCTGGTTCAGTGTGCTTTTTTGTTCATTTTAAATTTATGCGAGTGTGGTCTACACACACACCTGTCGAAGTCCAGACGGTTTGTGAAGCTGCCAACCCATCACATTAAGCAGCACATTGAGGTGAAGCACCACTTACTGAGCTTACCGTTTACCTTTCCTTCCAACAACCACTTTTATTTATCCGTGTGTTTATTGTCCAGACAGGGGAAGCAGGGAGAGCTGGTGTCTCCCCCACACACCGTCAGGAGGGCCTGAAGAGGACTGGAAAGAGAAACTCTGTAAAAATCAACCACTTGCCGTCAGCAGTGTCACAGACACTGTTTCTTCCTCTCACTTTTTCTGTCTTTCTTTCTTACTCTGGCCTCTAGTTTGACAACTTTACAGTGGCATTCAGCAACACTGCTGTAGCGTGTGTCCTCCTGTTTGTATTACCACAAATGTGTGTGTGTGTGTGTGTGTGTGTGTGTGTGTGTGTGTGTGTGTGTGTGTGTGTGTGTGTGTGTGAGTATTCTGCCTAGTTTGTTTAGCTGCCTTTCTATGCCCACTTATCAAGTTTAGACAGGACACACAGACTGATAGTCACTATATTATACTGAAGCCATATGATAAAAAAAACATCCAAATCTCGCTGTTGAGTATCTGCATGACATCAAATTAAAACTAAAGTTGGATCAAAATCATTAATGGAAAATGGACAAAAACAGCAGAAGAACTTCGACATGTTAGTGGTTCAGTTACAACAGTAAATTTTAGTTAGCTAACAACAATTCTTAATCAATATAAACTCATTGATGAATTGCATTTATGGACAAGCAAAAAAAAAGTTTTATAATTTTTATGGGCTGTCTCACTCATGCCACATCATCCACATATCAGGGATCAGGTAACCATTACAGCAACACAACAGCTGACGCCACCATTTTTATGATCATTTGTGTTGAAATTGCTGGAGTTGCTTTCTTCCTGTTACTTTAATGGGCTGGAAGGAAATATAGAAAGTTGAGTGTTTCTTCAGCTGCTGTTATCCCAGGTGAGAGACCCTGGAGAGTGCACTTCCACAGATTGCTTGCTGAGTTAGTTGGGGGGGAAAAGAAAGAGAGAGAGAGACAGGTGCATTTGCACCTTTTCAAAATATGACTAGAATGCATCTAATAAAGTGTTTTGAACAATCAGATTTCAGTTCACTTCAGTCACACAACTCTTGACACTTGGCATGAAGTTCAAGACACATAATCAATAAACTAGAGACCATCTAGCAAAGGGATCACACTGGCTACAGCACCTGTCAACACGTTGGCGTTCTAACCAATGAGTACTCAGTGCTCATTACAACGTTATTATATGAGTACTCAGTAGTCAGACCTCATCTATCTTCGAACGCTGCCTTCATCTTTGATCTCAACTGCTCGCCTGTAAAGTTTCTTGACTGCGTCTTGCACAGTTGTGACAGTATTGCGTTGACAAAATCTGCAACGACATATATTCATGTTATTGCCAGACAACTGACAATTTATCTCTTCGCAATAATGATGCATTCTGCATTCATGACTGACCATGTTTAATGTTATGCATTCCTTGACTTAAAAAAGAATATTTCGGCAACATTTTACTGAATGTCTTAGAATGGACGGGAATTAAACTGACACACAGTGATCTATTACTGAAAAGAATGTTGTGGCTGGTGAAAAAAAAACAGTTTAGGAATTTTTGAGTACACCAGTTGAGAACTAATTTCAAAGTATAGGGGGCATTTTTATTATTTTTAAGTTTCTCCTCAGATTTCTGTCCAGGCCCAAAGATACAGTAGATACAGTTTGTGTGGAGGCTGGTCATCTCAGTAAAGGTCTGTTAAACTGTGATGAGGTTCATGATAGCTGAAATTTCATTCTGGTTGTATCTCTCTCTGTTGCGCTCTCTCTGTCTTTCTCTCTGTCTCTCTCTCTCTGCAGTCATGCTTGTGATTGTGTGTGCACATGTGTGTGTGCATACACTGTGTGTCTGATTGTACATGTATGTTCAGTATGCTGAAGTGTGTGTGGATGCCTTTTTGTCCCCTATTGGGGACCTTTTACAGCATAAACACTGACCTTGTTGGGACCAGTAGTCCTCATGAGGAAAGCACAGTCCAAATGAGGCAAAAGGTCATTTCTACGTACCTTGTTAAGGTTATCAGTAAGGTGTCACTTGAGGTTAGGTTAATGGTAGACTAGGGTTAGGGTTTGGGTTTGGCTGTCTGCAATGAATGGAAGTAAATGCAATGTCCTAATGAGGATAGCTGTGCAGAAGAACACCTGTGTGTGTGTGTGTGTGTGTGTGTGTGTGTGTGTGTGTGTGTGTGTGTGTGTGTGTGTGTGTGTGTGTGTGTGTGTGTGCGCGCGCGCGCATATGTGTGCATGCGCATGTTTCTATGCGTGCGTATGCATTTATGTTGTGCGCGCACGTTTACGTGTATGACTGCATGCGTGTGTTCATATGTGTGAAATTTGAATCTGTTCTGAGTGTGTGTGGCTTTGCAGAGTTGGGAGGCGTTGCAGTGAGTAAGTAGGACAGTGCTGAGTGATGCTGCTACCTGAATAAAAGCAAAGAGTCAAACACTGCTGTCACTTTGTTTTTTCGTTGCTGTTTTCATGAATATCAGTTTAGCCTTGTGAACCCAAAGTTAAAAGAGAGCACTCACTGTTACACCGCACACATACATAGGACAGTATTTCACCTTTGTGTATTCCCAAGAGTTTAAAGTTTATTCATCAAAGAGAGTACTACTCAGGAAATAAAAAGCAGTTGTTTCGCTGGCTGTCTGAGAAATTAACCCTGATTATGTCATGATATAGTCAGTGATATAGTCATTATCTAGCACTGGCTCCAGAAACAGAAACCCTGTGTTTCAAACTGGGGGAGTAGACTTTGAAAGAGAAGAAAGTCCTTAAAATTTAGAATACATTATATGAAGGACTCCTTTGAAAAAGCAGGACAAAAGCATTTCAATCAGGAGAAACAAGTGACTGAAGTTAAGATAATTGTTTATTATGACAGATGACATGATTTAGTCTCTCTTCGGAGATAAGAGTGTCTTATTAGACACTCTTATCTCTGAAGACTGGACGGTAATGGGGAGGGAAGAACTAAGACAGAGAGGTAATCATATTTTTAACAGCAGCGAGATGATAGGCTCACAATGAAGATGTGTCACTGTGCTATGGGATAGATGTAACCACCTGATGAGAACAGCTGATATCTCAATTGACAGCCCCAGACAATGACGACAAAGAAATTATGAGTGAGTATGTGTGAGAGCACTGAATGCAGGATCATATGCAATATAAGCTACAAGCTTAAGCATGGAAAAGAATAGTTTTCCTGACTGAACTTTCAAAAAAGTGTCATCTGTCAAATGAATAAATGTAATTGGAGTAAAGTGATGCCAGGTAAGAGGAGAGGGACTTAAAAGAAAACTTAACTGTTTTAAATGTATTCTTCTCATGGTGGTCACTATAAGTGAACCTTTGTGCTACTTTTTGATGATTTTTTTTATTTACCATTTTACTTTCTCTGCCAAGTTTATACAGTATGATCTTTATCCTGTAGTCCTGCTGTTGGGATATTTGAGGCTGAAGAGGCTGTGGCTTGGCCCAACTGTAAATGAAATGAGGACAGAGAGAGCAGAACACCCAGTTTATCAGCTCCCTGGAGTCTGGCTGTCCCCGGTAGAGCCATCCCTTACCTCCCTTTAATGAAGGTCCCACAACACCATTTGTCTTATCAGATAGGCTATTAAAAGTTTTAGTGGAGCCGCTCATTAATTCAATTTAAAATTGAATACATGAATTTCAACTGATTTCAGATAATAAATTCAGAGGATTGGTGGATGTTAACCTTGCAGTGATGTACTGAGGCTTTTGATACCAAAAGGGCAGACTTTAAGGCTGCGCCTACAGCTCTGTTTGTTTGGTAAAACAACACATTGACAAGCTAACTGGAGCTTTAAAAGGAAACCTACATACTGGCAAGTTGTCATTCTGACAGTGGGAAACCTCTTGTGAAATGTGGCCTGCGAAGCAATTTATTGCCACAAAAAGAAATATAAAAAAAATATCTAGACAGCAATTACTTTTTTCCGCAATAAAAGAAAATAACATGGAATAGTCAACTGACATGTCCTTCTGGGTGGTCCCTGAATGTAACAAGCACACAGAGAGGTTACATATCATGGCATGCATCATGGCAACTGTCAAAAAAAGCACATGCAGAATGTCACACCTTCCATCATATTTATTTATTTATTTATTTTCTTTCTCAAGTAAAAGGCAAGTTAATCTGCCTGAGTTGTGGGGACATGCTGACAGTGATAAAAAGGGCCAACCTGGAGCATCATTACATAATTGATTTGCAAGGACAAATGCACTTGAATTAAGTCAATGCTCTTCAGCAGAATTTGGATGCCCAACAATCAACTTTCACCAGACTACATTCTGACAGAGACGGTAGCCATGTTTTTATTTATTGTCAAGCTAATTTTAAGTGCAATTTTGTAATTTTGCAAAGAAGGAAAAACAAGGAAAATGTGAATCATCATCGGTTTATGAAAATAAACTGGTTTGAGTGAATAATACTGAATAGTGAATAAACTAGGCTATTTAAAGTGTACTTTGCGATATGAGCTATGTTACGCATGGCTGTATTAAAGACAGAAGAGGACGACTGTTGAAAACCGAAAACAATACTAGTCACCTTAGCCACATCAGAGAAAAATGGAGAGAGTTCTGCAGGAATTTGTTTCATTTGGGCAAGTTGTATTTGTTCTTTCATGTCAGCTAGCATTGGCCATGTGTTCATGTACCTGTTGTTGGTAATGCCAGCCATGTTATGGAAATATATAGGAAGATGATGACAGAGGAAACAGCTTTTTCTTCTTTGGATTTTCTAGCAGAAACGGCTGATCAGTCATGCAAGTTATGTTCACTATGTCAGAACTTATTCAGCAAAGGTGTTTCCATCTCCCACATAGCACATTAACACCACCTCAAGCAAGCATAAAAGCTTTTTCTTTTTTCTTTTTTTTTTGCAAAATTAAGGAAGTTTTTCAGAATTTTGCTGTTTCATCAAGCTTTTCAAATGAGATATATAGAAGTGTGCATAGAAACACCTTGATGGAAACATGGCTAGTGTTATGCAAGTTTTGTGGTAAGTGAGTTTAGGTTCACAAGAGTAGTTTTGTTACTACAACTCAAGAATGACAGACCACAGACCAAAGGGGAAGTTGAACTACCAACTTATTTATGTAGAAATCCAGCAGTAGACAGATAAACATAAACTGGTAACACATTGCACACATCACAAACATGCAAAGGAGTTGTGTATTCAGTACCTTGAAATCCTTCAAGATAAAACCCAAATCTGAAAAAAAGCATAAGCATTCTCCCCTATTTTATCTCAACCTAGGTGTTCTGGGTTGACTCAATTCGGAGTTCTCTTATATAGACATTGGTCTTGGTTGGTCTTGCAGAAGCAGACGCCTATCTAACGTGACTTCTCCTCTGGGTGGCTCACCAAGTTTATTCTCCACTTTTTGTCTATGCAAACAAGTGAAAGACCTGTAAAACCTGGCCTGGTGTACAACAGTGGACCGGACCCCCAAAATACAAGTAAATTGTTGGTTTAATCTGAACCATACCTGATAATGGTGACACCATCCACCTCGCTTTGCTAACAAGGTTAAACTTTTCTCAATTTGCTTTACACAAAAAAACCACAAAGCATATCATAACATAAAGCTTATTCACACTGTCTGAGCTTAGCTACTTGCTATTTAAGCTGCACATTCATCTTGAAAAACAAAGAAATTGCATGCTAATTGACACAAAAATGTAAAAGATAGTTGTCAATCACCAAATCCTTTTTCGAAACAAAACAAAATCCAACAACGTAATCAAAAGGTGATCACAAAATCCTTTTTTCTTCGTTTTCTTCATCTTTACCTGTTAAAGGTCATTAACATCCATAAAGCACTATAAATTTGTGTATATATGTTTGAGCCTACATTTTCAAAAGAATTTCTGGCAAACTGAGTGAAGCATAAGCTAGCTGCTGCAGGAGTTGTTATGGCTCCACTGTAGAGTCCATCATCGTTGCTATTTAAGCAAGTCACTGTTACTTACTCTTTTAATAAAACAGTTACCAATAATGGCAATATGAAAGAGGAATACAAAAAATAGTCGCACCTCTCCATAAGTTAGCTCTGCATGTCATCTATTCCTCACCTTTTTTTCAGGAGAAAGTCACTGCTCAATCAACTCTACCATTGTTAATCCTATCTGGAGGTGAAAGTTAACCTTAAACATGTGGATTCAACTAATTTAGTCTATTTGTTAACGTTGTCAAAACACCGCAGCAACTTTTTGCTACCTGCTGTTTGGATACATTGTTGCTTCTCTGACAATTAGCCCTGTAACATAAACATGCGAGGCCCCCCCCGCAGTTAACTATGAGTGAGTGGTCCAGAAGAATCCACTCAAAACCTCAATGAATGAGAGTTTTTTTAATAGTTTTAGCTTTGAGTGATCACTGACTTTATTAAGCCGATTATATGTGACATCGCGGCAGGCACCTGGAGACGCAGCAGCGGCATCTGAATATCATGACTTTAAAAGCACCAAATACTTGCCTTAACAAATTTCGTTAGTAAATAATGTGAAGAATTCTAAAATGTCATTTCCATGAGTTCGTTCAGACAGTGACAGATCACCCTATAGAGCCCTAAGTGTCATAGTCGCTGTCAAGGTGCTGATCCTGTGACTTTTAATCTTAAATTTTAAACTGGCTACTTTTTGCTGCGTACTGTAACAGTTGGTTGTCATGGAAACATTGTTGCTTCCCTAAAGCGGAGTGATATGCTGTGATAAGGCTTTTTAGAATAGTAGCTGTGGTATACGCTCATTATAGTTAACAGCCAATCAGATTGTCGGATTTCACCTTTCCGTTTTATAAATTGCTATATTTGTGCTGTAAGGTCGAAATGCTTATTTTATAACTGTAAATTGAAAAGAGTATCTCATAATTGAGATTCCACATGATAACTACAGACGAAAGAAGGTGAGAGCTGTGTGTTGTTTTCATCATCCTTTTGTCATCCAAGAATTCCTGCAGTTAAAGGGCACAACACTTACACCCCTACTTATAAACAAAATGCTCCTGTAAAACAGCACAAATCAGGTAGAATTACACTTAAATCATGAGGAAAGATAAAAAAAAACTAAAGGGATGTGACATATTTGATATGGTGGTCTCACTGGTGGCAGCAGGTCCCTCAGCAGATGCTCAGCTTGCTTCAGCCTCAGGCCAGCTGTAGTCTGAAGGACGACTGCATCAGGGACACACACAGCTCTCGAGAGCCGACAAACTACTGTGGCTTTACGAAGCAGCTGATCAACAGCAGGATGTTTCTCACCCAAACACTCTCAGGAGGGACCAAATCTCATCAACATTTATTCACAGGACTCAAACACAGAAAGCAATTCATTCAAGACAAAACATTCAATTTTGATCATTTTACCAACTCAATAAAGGAAGGAAGCACTGGAAGTCAATGTTTGCTTTCCTGCTTTCTTCCAACACACTGTAAGCTTTACGGTCTACAGACAAGAACAAAGTCATTGTATACTCGAAAGTGTTCGAAAGTCATATACCCCAAATAGTTTGATTGATATTATGCTTTACATGCTGCAATTAATGTTATTCCAATCTTGAATGTGAAAATGGCAGTCTGTCTTTATGTTTTCTGGTTGTTTGGTCTCGTGTCGAATCATGATTTCATGCTGACAACTAGTGGTTATCTTTTGGGCCTCTTCTTTCAGCATATGAATTTACTGTGTGAACCATAGTTCTGATGCATTGCTGATGACATTTTAAAAATACAAATAAAATCCAAAAACTTTGCAAAACAGCAAAAACTTGCTGTGCTCAAAACTTTTCATACAAAGTCAACCAAAGCACATCATGTCTAAAAGGAAAATGCTGCATCAAAAAATTGAACTCCCTAAAGTATCATCAATGAGCAAAAGTTTGCCCAGATTCACATCAGAGACCAAAGACCATCACTGAACAGACATCATTTCAAATCATATATGACCATCCAGTCTCATTGTATGAAAATTGTATACTGAGATCGTGTGATGACAACTGTCCACTGACAAATGTGAGGCCTTCTGTGGTAAGGCGCACAAAAGTCTCAGGGTTGGACAACGCAGAGGCCTCAGACAGAGACACATTGACATAACATTTGGAGGCCATTCTAGCAGACAGTAGATAGGAAGTCTCTCCTCGTGAGGTAGCCAAGGTCTTACAGATAAACTGTATAGACTGATATCGGACCAATTCAAGGAGGAATGTTGGAAGAGACATTTTAGGGGGATGGATGTCAGGGCATACGTAAGTATGGTATGAGCTATTGTTTGGGCTTTGACTATCCAATAGAGTACCAGAAATGTGGAAGGGGGGTACAGAATATCCATAATAGGGAAATAGTTCAAGGAGTAGAAGGGAAAACATGTGACATTGGGGGTATTAATACACCGCATTAGAACTGACATCTTCAGAATTTGGTGTGGCACTACCTTGGTTCACTTGTGGACATTATGTTGCTCATCAACTTCTCCTTGATGCATCAAGCCTGCAATAAATACCTCTGCATAACACATCTGAAGTCTCCTGGTGAATTCTCTCCTTCAGCTCACAATAAAGACTGTGAGATATTGTCCAAGGTTCCAAAGTTAGTAAGTGGACCTTACATAAAGGTTGTGTGACAAAAATTATTCTAACAGAGCTTTCACATAATAGCTTTTTCCTGACCTTTCAACCACATCTGAAGGTCTCCCGCAGATGATATAATTGTCATGGAGATTATGTTACATACTTAGCTGACCTGGTGCTTTTTTGTCAAACTGTTTACAAAAATAAAAAGTTACGTTATGATTATTTTGTAGAAGACCTAAGTTATAATACAAAATTTATCTTGAAGCATTGGGGCATATCTTGAAACTAGTATGAGATACAGATTCTATATGAGGATCTAGATCATAACTACAAGACACAGACATAGTAATTATGAGAAAACATGTCAGTTTTTAGTGAAGCAGTGTTCTTCCTAGTCTGGTAAGACTATGGCAATAAAATCAGTTTGAGGAAAGGGGGACATTAGCATGTTAAAGTAAAATTAAATTTAGATTCTGTTTCTAGAGTTTCCTGTAGAGAAAGAAAGATCTACTGAAGAAAGACAGCAGACAACCAGCAGCACTGCAGCTGAGCTTTCAGCCCGACCGGGCGTCACCACCATCCTCCCTGCCTCTTACTTGGTGAATGTTTAGAGATGGTCTTGATAGAGGTAGGTAGAGCGACAGCGGCATTACGCTGGGTGCTGTCTCCCAAGTGAGGGCCAAGTCTCCTCACATAGAATCATAGTGGAGATTGTCTGGAGTGGATCAATTAAGGCAATCAATCACCTCCTGCAGGTCTTCCCTCATGGACAGCACAGCTAACAGCAACATGCACACAGTTTATTACCGAAGACAAACTACTCCTCCTACAACACATCCCATAGGAGTACAGGTTCACCACTTCCTCCTAATTCACTGATTTGTAATAACTGAGACAGTGTAATTTTAATCCCATATGGGTTTTTAAAATTGGTAAAGTTACTCCCACAGACCAAACACATGCTCATTAGGTTGATTGGTGACTCTAAATTGCCCCTAGGTGTGAGTGTGAGTGTGAATGGTTGTGTGTATGTGCCCTGCGATCGGCTGGCGACTGGTTGACAGCCGAGATAGGCTCCGGCCCCCCCGCGACCCCGAAAGGGATAAGCGTCATAGAAAATGGATGGATGGATGGATGGATGGATAGTATCTGAGAGATTGCTTTGACATTTTATGACATTTATTGTATGCATGAATACATTTCAGTATACAGTATATACAGCCTGCTTAAGTTTGGTAGCTTACAAAGACGATTTACAAGTTTTCCAAAAATAGTGTTTATTTAAACTATAACACATAGAAATGCAGGATTGGACCCAAATATAGACAATGCAGGCAGAGCGGCAGAGTTCAGTGATTTGTTGTCAAAACCAGGAAGGCAGTTAGACAAGTATAGGCAAACAGGTAGCCAGATGCAGTTACAGGTAAAGGGGCAGATTAAGGTTTTGGTTCTAGTTCAGGGAGCTCAAAAGCAAAAAGCACATGGCAACTTTGACAATCAAGCAAGCAGCGAGTAGAAAGCAGAAGTTTGTACTGTGGAAAGTAACTGTGTTTGTTTGTTTGTTTGTTTGTTTGTTTTTGTTTTTTTCCATACAGTGCTCACACCTGCCAGAGGGGAGAAATCCTGACTCCTGATATAGAAGTCCCAAATGGAAAGAGTGGCATGATTGATTTTCTCTGCAATCCTGACTCCATTGTAGTCCATTCCTGTCCAGTTTGGTGTAAGATCCACCAGTGCTGGATGTGCAGAGACCAGACTGGATGATTGCAGTGTAGAACTGGATCAGCAGCTGCTAAGGCAGGCTGAACTTCCTGAGCTGGTGTAGGAAGTATATTTTCTGCTGGGCCTTTTTGATGATTGTGTATGTTGGCTGCCCACTTTAGGTCTTGGGAGATTGTGGATCTCAGAAACCTGAAGCCACTCCCTTCTACTTCCCTCCAGTCCAAGTCATCTGACCTTCCACAACCACCTGCCCATCTGTGTCTATTTTCCCTTGCTATTCACTCTTTCCCCGGCCTTATCTGCTAGCTCTTGACTGTCAGGAAAGATTATGATCCACTTTTGAAGGCTGTCCCTGTGAGCTGGATGAGCATAGAGCACATGTCTCATGGGGAGCAGAGGTGTTGCAGAATGTAGTGCAGTTCCATGTTGACTCATTACCTGGTGGGGAAACTGCATGGGGCCTGTGATGTCCTTCAGATGGGTTGACACCAGTATCTTGAAGGATTTCACGATCACAGACATCAGGGCAACAGATCTATGGTGACTGATTCCTGTATTGGGGACTGGGAGGTTTGTGTAGCATTTGAAGCAGAAGGAGACTTCCCACAGCTGAGTAATTTGTTAAGATAAGATGAGATAAGATATACCTTTATTAGTTCCACAGTGGAGAAATTTCAGGTATTACAGCAGCAAAGTGGATAGCAAGAATATAGGGCATCAGTTAAAAAAAAAAAAGACAATAAATATCAAACAAGCAATATAAACAATATAAACAAGGAATATAAAAATATGAACAACAGGTACTGATTGGATGATAGTACTCCTGACTGGAGTATTGATATTACATATAGGAGTAATAATGCACCTGATTGAATTGAATTGCTATTCAATGATTGAAAGATTGACATATTGCACCTTAAGTTGAGATTCACCTGAGCAAATAAAATAATTTCACAGTTTAAGTGAACACAGTTGATGTGTATTATAGTGCAGTCAAATTGAAAGTCTTGGTGAGTGTGTGGTCTACTGGGAGCACTGCTGGTTGTAAATTCTGACTGCTGCAGGAAGGAAGGACCTGCGATAGCGTTCCTTCACACACTTTGGGTGAAGCAGTCTCTTGCCGAACGAGCTCTCCAGTCCTGTTAAAGTGTGCCGCAGGCGGTGGGAGTTCTCGATCATGGATGACAGCTTTGCCATCATCCTCCTCTCTCCTACCACCTCCACTGAGTCGAGGGGGCATCCCAGGACAGAGCTGGCCTTCTCTCAGCTTGTGTCTTCCTGTCAATTGTCGAGATGCTGCTCCCCCAGCAGACCACTCCATAGAAGATGGCTGATGCCACCACAGTGTCATAAAAAGTCTTCAGGAGTGCCCCCTGCATTCCAAACGACCTCAGTCTCCTGAGCAGATGAAGTCTGCTCTGGCCTTTCTTGTAAAATGCGGTTGTGTTGTGAGTCCAGTCCAGTTTGTTGTTCAGGTGAACACCCAGGTACTTATAAGATGTCACCATCTCAACGTCCGTTCCCTGGATGTTCACCGGTGTCAGGGGGCAGAGTGTTTGTCTGCGGAAATCCACCACCAGTTCTTTGGTTTTCCCTGCGTTGATCTGGAGACAGTTCCACTGGCATTACTCCACGAAGTCCTACATCAGTTCTCTGTACTCTGTGTCATCTCCATCTGTGATGAGGCCGATAATTGCAGAGTCATCAGAGAACTTCTGTAGGTGACAGGTGGGTGTGTTGTATGAGAGGTCTGCAGTGTAGAGGGTGAAGAGGAACGGAGCCAGGACCGTTCCCTGCAGGGCCCCCGTGCTGCAGACGACCGTGTCGGACACACAGTCCCGGGTCCTCACATACTGTGGACGGTTGGTGAGATAGTCCAGAATCCAGTGTGTGAGGTGATGGTTCACCCCGGTGTGCTTCAGCTTGTCCCTCAGAAGCACTGGAGCACTGGAGAAATCAAAAAACATGATTCTCACAGTACTCCCAGGTTTCTCCAGGTGAGAGAGAGCTTGGTGTTGGAGGAAGATGACGGCGTTGTCCACCCTGATGCTAGGCTGGTAGGCAAACTGAAGTGGAAAGGGGGGGGCTGCAGCATGGAGGACTGGGCCAGGGGAGGGGCAGATGACTGATCAAATCTATTGAAGAATAAGTTCAGGTCATTCACCCACTTTTGGTCCCCTGCAGCTTGACAGTCAGGTTCCTTGTGGCCAGAGATGGTTTTTAGGCCTCTCCAGACTCCACTGATATTTTTTTCCTGCAGCTGATCCTCCATCTTCCGCCTGTAGGGGTGCTTTTCATTACATAAATTGGTCTCCTCGTCTCCTCCACTCGCTTCCTCTCCTCGCGTCTTAGCTCCGCCCAGCGAGGACATGAAAGAGGGATGCGAGGAAGGGACGTGAGGACGGAGGAAACGAAACTCCGAAATGAAAAATCCTCGCTCCACAGCGTCAGTCCGAAGCGACATCAATTACTGATGACGTTTGCACAGCTGTAAAAGCTGTAAAACGTGATATTATGGTCAGATTTACAGTCAGACTGTTCTACTCCTGATTGCTATTGATGGGGTTTCAATTATATGCCGTTAGAGGCATAACAGAGGACGGGTGTGTGGTAGATTAAACCAACAGCCTTGTAGCCTTGCTTTAAAATAAATATATACCAAGAATTTTCATTAATTTATTGGTGACAGATACAATTGTTAAAAGGACACAGTTGAAACAAGAATCAAGATTACATTTGTGAAGACCCGCTCCCGCCATGATTCAAACGTGTGCCACATACGACACGCCCCTTAAATAATAAAAGACTTCCGCGTAGGCCAACACCGGTGTATCCTCACTCTGATCTCCTTCAGAAGCCTCCTCTCTCCTCGCTCCTCGTCTCCTTCAGGTGCATTTAAGCAATTGGAAGATCCTTCATCATGGCGGAGGGGAAACAACTTCCGGGTCGACGAAGGAGAGAGGAGACAAGGAGGCACAATTAAATGTAATGAAAAGCACCCTAGGTGTTTTTCCCCTCTCTGATCTTCCTTCTCAGCTTCCTCTGCACAGCCTTCAGCTCGTTCTTATTTCCTGACTTAAAGGCCCTCTTCTTCTCCTTAAGGAGAGGCTTTATGTTTGGATTTGTCTTTTCCCAGTGTTTTCTCCTTCCCCTTTTCCCTAGTGTTATTTGTCTGTTTGTCTGTCTCCCCTGTCTGTCTGAGACTGGGTGGTCCTTTCCCCGTACACCGTGGCTCTGCCTAATCACGTGCACACCTGAGGTATGTTAGAGCTGAGTGCTGGCAGTATTTAGGAGAGGTTCTCTGGACATGTGGTTGCCAGTTCATCCTGATCTCGACCGTGTGATCGTCCTGTCTCCTGTGTGAGTAATTCCTAGAAAGCCTTTGTCTGTTCAGCCCTTGTGAATTGTCCTGGAACTTTTTCCAGTGGATTTTTGGACTTATCTGGTCTGCCGTGGAGGAAGGACTGACCATGGATGGGTCAATAAGCGGGAAAGAATTTCACATATGCATGGCGTATACAGTTTCCTCCTCAATTCTGCACGTTGTGTGTAAAAAAATGTGACGAATAAAGCAATTCTTCTTATGCTTTTGTTCTACTCTTTCTTTCAGTGTTCTCAGTCCTGCTCAGTGTGCCTATCAGCCTCAGTCTCCAGCATAGTTTTTGGTTATTTCCACTCAGTTTGAGTGCGCCTTTTGTTCCTCCTTTTGTAAATAAATTGAGTTTGTGTTTTGTTTTTTGTTTTTTTTGACATTGTCTGTTTTTGTTCTGCACATTTGAGTCCTGAAAAATTAACCTTTTGAGGAAAACCTCAAGCGTCCAGGCTTAATGGGTTGCACAAAGACCAAGCCAGGATGCGCAGTGAAATTGTGTAAATGTAACTCCATCAGACTGTATAACTCCTTGTTATACCATGGTCTGGATGAATACTCGATTTTGATTGGCTGCAGGGTGTCCGTTAAAAACACCTAAAAAAAAAAAAAGTTCCGGTCAAATAGCCTGATTGTTCTAAATTATTGCGCTGGCTCAAACGCTAGTTGGTAACAGAAACTGTCTTGCTTACCTTACTTACTTACTTACTTACTCGCTCGATACAGAGTGAATGGAAAAACGATTTAGATAGACTTGATACACATTTAATGATCAGAGTGAATGGTGGATAATAATTCTTGCAATAAAAACGATTTAGGAAACTATCTGTGGACTTAGATTCTTTGAAACAAAATTTCGCATCATCCTCTGGACACACACAAGCAGTAAGAGGTGCACTTGCCCTCTGAAATGATACTTTGTATCACGTAACATAACGTTAAGCAATCATCTCACTTCCCTCCACTGATTAGGCCTAATATAACAGCTGCAGCCGACCGAGCTGTAGGTTCTGTGGCCAGAGCCGGTTACCTTGGCAACGCGTCACAACGAGAGACATTAAAAAGTCCACTTCTTGTGGAAGTTAAAACTTACGATTTTAACGGTAGAAAGCAACGTTAAGGTATTAATAATTGATTATTATTTTAATTATTGTAATAATATTTATTTATTATTTCTTTCATAAGTGGCATAAGCGGAGCTTCGCGTTGGACGGTTCATGCCTCTGCGTTGTCCATTCATTTCTGATAATGGACACCTTCGTCGGGCATTATCTCTTACATAATTTCCCTTTGGAATAAATAAAGTTGATCTGATCAAGTTAGATTGATTTGGCCTCTTATGTTTGTGCTGTACACAAGCTTGCAGGCTCCTGCATCCATTCATTTGTCTTTTGTTGTGTACGGATTTGTCCTGCATTTCGGTGTGCAGACGTGGGGTGTATATACAGATGTTGGATGTGTATTATGACAGTGAAATAAAGACAGTGGATCTAGTTGAATGTGATAACAATGTGTAGTGGTCAGTGGAATAACTATTGGTTTCCATTTGTGATGACTGCTGACTGAGATAAGGGATGAGATTAAATAGATCCTGGAATTTAGCCTGGTCTGGAGCAGGCTAGCTCCACAGAATAAATGTCCATGGTAACTTATCCCATAACGTGCACTTTCCGCTATCCTGCTTTTGTGCAACCGGATCACGGATAAGTTGAGCCAGGATCACCAACATATCCCGACTTAATCCCTTATCCTAGTTTTGTGCAACAGGCCCCTGGTGGGTATGGTGTTCCACACAGAAGTTAATATAGTGAGTTATGCAGTGTGTAAGACTCTCAATGCCCTCTCCATGAGAATCACAGAATTCCTCCCACACAGTTGTCTCGAAACCTCGTCCAGAGCCTCGTCGGACCTTCTCTTCACTGTGCGGGACACAGCTGGTTGCCTGTGCATAAGAGGTTTGTACACAGGCAGGAGATGAACCAGGTTGTGATCGGATCTTCCCAGGGGAGGGAGGGGTGATGAAGTGTATGCCTCCTTGGTGTTGGCATAATACAAGTCCAGTATCTTATTGTCTCTAGTGCAACATGTAACATACTGGGTGAAGGTGGTCAGAGTGGAGGATGGAGAGACATGATTAAAGTCCCCAGAGATAAGAGGGAGGGTCTGTGGGAGCTCTGTCTGCAGCCTGCTTGTGACAGAGTGGAGAACGTCACAGGCTGCATCAGCATTAGCAGAGGGGGGGATGTACGCAGCTATTGCGATAACATACGAGAATTGCCGCGGCAGGTAATATGGCCTCATGCTATTGGCTAGCAGTTCAATGTCCTTGCAGCAGAGTTGTTCTTTAATAGTGATGTATGGGGTGCCGAATGTAAAAATTCAGTCGCACTTTTCTAGCTGATATATTTTGAATATTTAACTCACTTTTCTCACATTTAGCTCACTTTTCTCACATTTAGCTCATTTTGAGGTAGAAATTAAATGGGGAATCAAAATAGTAAATCTAAATCTAAACGGTAAATCTAAATCTAAATCTAAATGCTAAATCTAAATGTTAAATCTAAATCTAAATGTTAAATCTAAATCTAAATGCTAAATCTAAATGTTAAATCTAAATCTAAATGCTAAATCTAAATGTTAAATCTAAATCTAAATGCTAAATCTAAATCTAAATCTGAATGTTAAATCTAAATGGTAAATCTAAATGTTAAATCCAAATCTAAATGCTAAATCTAAATCTAAATGTTAAATCTAAATCTAAATGCTAAATCTAAATCTAAATCTAAATGCTAAATCTAAATCTAAATCTAAATCTAAATCTAAATGTGTCGCCAAGTGTAAAGCTAAATATTTAGAAAATATGCAAATAGCCCACGCCTCTCAGCATGCACAGACCCACCCACACCTCTAACCACCCCTGCTGCGGAGGCGAAGTGAGGGGAAACACAACATGGCTGGTTCTCTCCAATTAGGAGAGATTGAGCGGGCGGTTATGGCACGTGCGCGTGCTGCACTCCAAGGTGCACTTCCACCGGTACCGTCCACACCATTAGCGGTAAGTTACTTAGTTAAAACTTAAACTTTTCACTGTGTTCGTTGGGGATCTACTGCTAGCTAACGGACCTGACACGCTAACGTTTGCCAGTGTGACTCGGCTGCCAGCTAAGGTTTTGTGATTCACTGAAAGGAGTTTCAGCAACTGTTATTCGGAAAGGTAATATAAATTACCCATAACTTAGCTAGTGATTACCGGTAAGAAAGCTGACCACGCTGCACAAAGCTTAAGCTGTGGTAGCTAGGTCATTTTCACACCTGACCAAGCGGACTCGGTTCGATTGGGGAGCTGAAAGTCGCAACATTGTTGCATTTATCACTTGTTTCGGTTCTGCTCTCACACTGTGATTTCTAAAGCGCACCGAACTTTCTGAGCAGTATCACGTAGTGCCTTGGTTTTATCAAGGCTTCAGCTAGAGTGGTTTGGAGGACGTGCTGAGGTAAGCATATCATCTCACTTCCTGTTTCTGGTTGCTGAGTTAGTGGTAGCGTGCGTTTATCGCTCTGTCTGCTCCGAGTGTAATTTGCTGTGTTTTGTTACAGCGGCCTATTATCCGCGCTCTAAAGTAACATCAGTTCTGCTCAAGCACCCATAAGTCTGTTTATTTAGCGACCGTTAATTTTATTTGTCTACGCGCTTGTCTGCTCTGCTAGCTACACCAGCTTAGCCTAGCAGCTAGCGATGGCTTCTCTCTGTTCCGTCTCCAGCTCTCTCCTGCTTGGTGTGTCACATGTTTAGCTACTCCTCTGCCTCCTTCACTGATAATGGTACGTGTAATAAATGTAGTTTATTTGGCGAGTTGGAGGCGAGGCTTAGTGAATTGGAAGCTCGGTTCCGCACCATGGAAACCAAACCATTAGCTGTAGTTAGCCAGGCCCCCGTAGCCGGTGCGGACCGACCAAATGCAGCTCCGGCTAGCCGTCCCTCGACAGCTCCCGAGCAGCCGGGAAATCAGGGAGGCTGGGTGACTGTTTGAAATAATTCAATTCAATTCAATTCAATTCAATTTTATTTGTGTAGCGCCAAATCACAACAGAAGTTGTCTCAGGACACTTTCCATATAGAGCTGGTACAGACCAAGCTCTTTTATCTACAAAGAAACCAACAGTTCCCCCATGAGCAAGCACTTGGCGACAGTGGCGAGGAAAAACTTCCTTTTAACAGGCAGAAACCTCGAGCAGAACCAGACTCTGGGTGGGCGGCCATCTGCCTCGACCGGTTGGGTGAGAGAGGAAGAGCAAGAGAGGGAGAGTGAGACAGACAGACAGACAGACAGACAGACAGACAGACAGACAGACAGACAGACAGACAGAAAAGCAGTCAGAGAGAGAGACAGAGACAGAGACAGAGACAGAGACAGAGAGACAGACACGCAGTCACAGTAACAGTGACAGTGGATGTAATAATAGTAGTAGCAGTTGCAGTGGATGTCAGGCAGGGCCAAGGCAGGAGATGCAGCTGAAATCCACAATCCAGATTCAGCCACTGTCCATGGGAACCTGCAAGACGACAAAGCACAGAGACTCCGGGGAAGGAGCTAAGTTAGTAACACGCCGTGGTAGGACATGAGAGCGTGCGGATGGACTTTCTGGGGAAGACCTGGTCTGATTAGGAGAGATGGCATCCATCCCACTTTGGAGGGAGCAGCTCTCATCTCTAGAAATCTGACCGATTTTATTTATGAACCTAACCCCTGACAACTCAGAGTTGAGACCAGGAGGCAGAGCTGCAGTCCTACACGCTTCTCTGCGCCTCCATTAGAGCAGTTACCCACCCAACACTCCATAGAGACTGTGTCTGCCCCCCGACCACGTAAACTAAGTAAACCAAAAGTACAGAGAAGAGGAGTTAAACATAAGAATCTAATTAAAATTAGAACAACCTCTGCAATAGTACAACAAGATAGGAGAATTAAATGTGGACTCCTTAACATCAGATCTTTGTCCTCTAAAGCTGTTCTAGTAAATGAGTTAATATCAGACCATAATGTTGATTTATTTTGTCTGACTGAAACCTGGCTGTGTCCTGAAGAGTATGTGAGCCTAAATGAAGCTACTCCTCCGAGCCATATTAATACTCACATTCCTCGAGGCAGCGGCAGAGGAGGTGGAGTTGCAGGCATTTTTGACTCAAGCCTTTTGATCAACCCTAAACCTAAACTCGACTACAACTCATTTGAAAGCCTTGTTCTCACTCTTTCTCATGAGAAATGGAAAACAGTGCAGCCACTTTTATTTGTTGTAGTATACCGCTCTCCTGGTCCTTACTCCGAATTTATAGCTGAGTTCTCGGAGTTTCTATCAAGCTTAGTTCTTGAAGCAGATAAAGTAATTATTGTAGGTGACTTTAATGTACATGTTGACGTTGACAATGACAGCCTTAGCACTGCGTTTATCTCAGTATTAGACTCAGTTGGCTTCCGCCAGAATGTACATGAACCGACTCACTGTTTTAACCACACCCTCTACCTTGTTCTGACATATGGCATTGAAATCGAAGACTTAATAGTCTCCTCACAGAATCCTCTTTTATCAGACCATCATTTAATAACTTTCGAATTCATATTACCAGACTACCAGCCAGTAGGCAAAAATTCTTATACCAGACTCCTGTCTGATAGTGCTGTAGCTAAATTTAAGGATATGATCCCATCAGTATTTAATTCAATGCCATGTCTCAATACAACAGAGGAGTCTTATGCTAACGTTAGTCCCTCCCAGATTGACTTCCTGGTTGATAGTGCTACAGGATCGTTGCGTATGACACTTGACTCTGTTTCTCCCCTAAAAAAGAAGAAAATTAAACATAGGAGGTTAGCTCCATGGTATACTCCTCAAACCCGCAAATTAAAGCAAACTTCACGGAAAATAGAAAGGAAATGGCGTTCTACCAAATTGGAAGAATTTCGGTCCGCCTGGCAAGACAGTCTTAAAATATACAGGAAAGCCCTCCGCAGTGCCAGGGCAGCCTATTACTCTGCACTAATAGAGGAAAATAAGAACAATCCCAGGTTTCTCTTCAGCACTGTAGCCAGGCTGACAGAGAGCCATAATTCTTGTGAACCATGTATTCCTTTAGCTCTGAACAGTAATGACTTCATGAGCTTCTTTAATGATAAAATTCTAACTATTAGAGACAGAATTCATCGACTCCTGCCGTTAACAGGTACTGTTTTGTCTTCAAACGCAGAAATCGTAGAAACTGTTACTCAGTCTGTCGCAGTTTTAGACTGTTTTACTCCTGTTGACCTTCACCAACTAATTTCAATAATTTCATCATCAAAATCATCTACCTGTATTTTAGATCCTATCCCGACTAAGCTGTTTAAAGAAGTATTACCTCTAATTGACTCTTCAGTTTTAGACATGATCAATCTCTCTTTATCAACAGGCTACGTACCACAGTCCTTTAAAGTAGCTGTGATAAAACCGCTACTGAAAAAGCCTACTCTTGATCCAGGGGTTTTAGCCAACTATAGACCGATATCCAACCTTCCCTTTCTCTCAAAAACTCTTGAGAAAGCAGTTGCCAATCAGCTGTGCGACTTTCTAAACAATAATAGTTTATTCGAGGATTTCCAGTCAGGATTTAGAGTGCATCATAGCACAGAGACAGCACTGGTTAAAGTTACAAATGACCTTCTAATTGCATCTGATAAAGGATTTGTCTCTGTACTAGTCTTACTGGATCTTAGTGCTGCATTTGACACCATTGACCATGGCATCCTATTGCAGACACTGGAACATTTCATTGGCATTAAGGGAACTGCGCTAAGCTGGTTTAAATCCTACTTGTCAGATCGCTCTCAGTTTGTACGCGTTAATGACGACTCCTCTGTGCTCACTAAAGTCAGCTATGGAGTTCCGCAGGGTTCTGTGCTTGGACCAATTCTATTCACCTTATATATATTTCCTTTAGGTAAGATTATCAGGAAGCACTCAATAAATTTTCATTGCTATGCAGATGATACCCAGCTATATTTATCAATGAAACCGGAAGAAACCAGTCAGTTAACTAGACTACAAGCATGTCTTCATGACATAAAGACCTGGATGACCTGCAATTTTCTGATGCTAAACTCGGACAAAACTGAAGTTATAGTAGTAGGCCCTAAACATCTTAGAAGGTCACTTTCTGATGACATAGCAGTTATGGATGGCATTGCGCTGGCCTCCAGCACCACTGTAAAGAATCTGGGAGTTATCTTTGACCAAGACATGTCCTTTCACTCCCATGTAAAACAAATTTCAAGGACTGCCTTTTTTCACCTACGTAATATCGCAAAAATCAGGCATATTTTGTCTCAAAATGATGCAGAAAAACTAGTCCATGCATTCGTAACTTCCAGGCTGGATTATTGCAATTCTTTACTATCAGGCTGCCCAAATTCGCTGCTGAATATTCTCCAGTTGCTCCAGAACGCTGCAGCACGTGTTCTGACAAAAACCAGGAAGCGAGATCATATTTCTCCAATACTCGCCACTTTGCACTGGCTCCCTGTAAAGTTTAGAATAGAGTTTAAAATTCTCCTCCTTACTTACAAAGCCATAAGTGGCCAGGCACCTTCTTATCTTAAAGAGCTCATAGTACCTTATTGCCCTACTCGAACACTGCGTTCCCAGAATGCAGGTCTACTTATGGTTCCTAAAGTCTCAAAAAGCAGAACAGGAGTCAGAGCATTTAGCTATCAAGCTCCTCTCCTGTGGAACCATCTTCCAGTCTTTGTCCGGGAGGCAGACACTGTCTCTACATTTAAGAGTAGGCTTAAAACTTTCCTTTTTGATAAAGCTTATAGTTAGGGCTGGCTCAGGCTTGTCCTGGACCAGCCCCTAGTTATGCTGCTATAGGATTAGACTGTTGGGGGACATCCAAAGATACACCGAGCTCCTCCGTCCTTCTGTCCCTCTCCATCCGCACGCTCTCATGTCCTACCACGGCGTGTTACTAACTTAGCTCCTTCCCCGGAGTCTCTGTGCTTTGTCGTCTTGCAGGTTCCCTTGGACAGTGGCTGAATCTGGATTGTGGATTTCAGCTGCGTCTCCTGCCTTGGCCCTGCCTGACATCCACTGCAACTGCTACTGCTGTTATTACATCCACTGTCACTGTTACTGTGACTGCATGTCTGTCTCTCTGTCTCTGTCTCTCTCTCTCTCTCTCTGACTGCTTTTCTTTCTGTCTGTCTGTCTGTCTGTCTGTCTGTCTGTCTGTCTCACTCTCTCTCTCTTGCTCTTCCTCTCTCACCCAACCGGTCGAGGCAGATGGCCGCCCACCCAGAGTCTGGTTCTGCTCGAGGTTTCTGCCTGTTAAAAGGAAGTTTTTCCTCGCCACTGTCGCCAAGTGCTTGCTCATGGGGGAATTGTTGGTTTCTTTGTAGATAAAAGAGCTTGGTCTGTACCAGCTCTATATGGAAAGTGTCCTGAGACAACTTCTGTTGTGATTTGGCGCTATACAAATAAAATTGAATTGAATTGAATTGAAAATTGAATGGAGAGGGACAGAAGGACGGAGGAGCTCGGTGTATCTTTGGATGTCCCCCAACAGTCTAATCCTATAGCAGCATAACTAGGGGCTGGTCCAGGACAAGCCTGAGCCAGCCCTAACTATAAGCTTTATCAAAAAGGAAAGTTTTAAGCCTACTCTTAAATGTAGAGACAGTGTCTGCCTCCCGGACAAAGACTGGAAGAAGCATAGTCCCAAGCTGAAGCCCACGGGTCACCACCAACCACTTCATGTTTCTAACAGGTTCTCCCCACTCAGTGACACACCCGCTGGAAACCAACTCTGATTAGTGGCAGCTCCATTTTGAGAAACGTGAAGTTAGCGACACCAGCGACCATAGTCAAATGCCTGCCGGGGGCCAGAGCGGGCGACGTCAAATCAAATTTGAAACTGCTGGCTAAGGATAAGCGTAAATACCGTAAGACTGTTATTCACGTCGGCGGTAATGACACCCGGTTACGCCAATCGGAGGTCACTAAAATTAATGTGGAATCGGTGTGTACATATGCTAAAACGATGTCGGACTCCGTAGTTTTCTCTGGACCCCTGCCAAATCTGACCAGTGATGACATGTTTAGCCGCATGTCATCATTCAATCGCTGGCTGTCGAGGTGGTGTCTGGCAAACGGTGTGGGCTTCATTGATAATTGGCAGACTTTCTGGGGAAGACCTGGACTGATTAGGAGAGACGGCATCCATCCCACTTTGGAGGGAGCAGCTCTCATCTCTAGAAATCTGACCAATTTTATTTATGAAGCTAACCCCTGACAACTCAGAGTTGAGACCAGGAGGCAGAGCTGCAGTCCTACACGCTTCTCTGCGCCTCCATTAGAGGAGTCACCCACCCAACACTCCATAGAGACTGTGTCTGCCCCCCGACCACATAAACTAAGTAAACCAAAAGTACAAAAGCTCTCACACAACCTCAAAAACTGAGTGGAAAGCTCCTTACACGTTACAAATGAACCAACAACCAATGCATACAACGATTAGCATACAACAATTAGCAGTCCCATTCATACCTAACGTCAGCAATAGCACTCATTAGCATACATACACATTACAATAGGGCTAACAATAGGGCAATTAAGCTAGCGAAAACAGGACTATCACTAACAACAACAATTCTGCATTTAGCATGTCACAAAGCTGCAGACACATTTCACACAGGTGATCAGACTCAGTTATTCACAGTTTTTATGCACGCACGACACGTTTGGAAACTTCCAACACTCTTGGTCTGTCTGACTGTATCTCCGTAAGCGAAAAGAGAGAGATGGCAGCGATGGTGGGCGGGGACAGCCAGCTAGAAGTGTGACGTGATTGGTTGACTGTGATAGCTGACTGACAGCTGAATTAACAAATAGGGAATTGCTAACCAGAAAGAAATAGAAAATA
This sequence comes from Chaetodon trifascialis, assembly GCF_039877785.1. Taxonomy (NCBI): domain Eukaryota; kingdom Metazoa; phylum Chordata; class Actinopteri; order Chaetodontiformes; family Chaetodontidae; genus Chaetodon; species Chaetodon trifascialis. Next base: position 1,687,814 of record NC_092077.1, on the reverse strand, counting down.
AATGAGGTAGATTGTAGTCCATCTTGATGTATCTCCTTCCATTATATACATCATGTTGTGGGTTGGCAATTCAGGATGTCTTGGCAATTTGAAGCAAGTCTGGATTTTCCTCATTAAAGAAACAATTATAGAACATTGGTCATAGTTTCTGTAAATTTTAATGTGAAATGCATTAACTTGGCTTGCATGTAACGATCACATCCTATGGCAAAATGATATGAGTGGCTCCACAACAAAAAATGTCACACTAGATGCTGGTATGCAGTTGTCTACCACTTCACTGTTTCACAGGCTCAATATCTGCTCCAATAAGAAAAATATCTCTGCCATCCATCCCATCCATCCATCGATGTAATGGGGCTCGATCAGGATACTTAAACCAAAGGCATGTCAAAACATACACAAAGGAAGTTGTATGTTTGCCTCTCTCACCAGAGGCATTGGTGTTCGTTATACCCAGAGGGGAAACCCGGACCAGGTTGGCTCAGGCTGGCCTTGTTGGAAAAATGTCATTTTCCACAGAGTGGTCTGAAGACCAACTGAGAGCTGAAATAGCAGCTATCTTCCGAGGAGCATTTGGGTTATCAGAGCACCAGCCATTCCCATTTCAGTTTTTGAGCACCATCAAGGGGTGTAAAAAACTGATGAAACCCAGGGTCACCTCCACCTTCCTCTGGGGTGGTAAAGAAGTTGCCTCGGTCTGTTCTAGCAGTTGTCTGTACATCATGGCAGGAATGGAAGTTCCAGCACAGGTGAGCATAGTATTGCAGTGGCTCGGGAAAGAGATTCAGCAGATTGTTGGCAGTAAACAGATGCCTTTTAACTGCATGTGATGTCCACTCAGTGCATTTTATTGACAATTTCAACTTTTTCTGGGACCGCAGACATTTTTTCAAAGGAGACGGACTTTCCCTAAACAAGTCAGGAGTAAAACTTTTTGCAGAGCAAAAAAGCAGATGCCTCATGTCCTCCACCAGAGGCCACTGCTCGTAAGGATTCACTGACTCCAACCACTAAAACTCCACCTAGGCCACCATCTCCAACTGATCAAACTCCATCCAACTCATCATCTTCAAAGGGTATCCCATCACCCTCCTCCCCGCTACTGGAGTTTACTGACCAAATGAACAAACTTGTCAGTGCTGGTATCAGGCTTACTCCTCGCCCATCTGGGATCCTGTCCCCCCAAATTCCACCCTGCCCCCTACAACCACCCTGTGCCCCTCCACCACCACAGCGCCGACGGGCACCACCTCCATCCCCTCCACCGCTTGATCTGAACCTACTCCAGTCCCCTAGTAAGAGCCCAACACAGTCACCTATTTGTGTTGGTAACTGATGTGTTCTGGGTCCAGCTTTTAAGGCAAATGTTATGCCTGACTTTCCCAAGGAAAAGCCATGGCCCATTGTGCTGGAAGCTTCATTGATTCATGTCTCAATAGGTAGGAGGAGAAGATCGGTCCATCTCTTCAGAAACATCACATCATCGAATTTAACATGTGTTCCATGTCAGCCACAGTATGTTCTAAAACATGGGGATGTTAGATTTTTTAGCACATTTAAGTTAGCTCTTTTAAATGTTAGGTCTTTGGCAGGCAAATCATTCTTAATCAATGACTTTATCATCAAGCACAAGCTTGATTTTATGTTTTTAACTGAAACTTGGTTCGGACAAGATAACAGCACAGCAGTTCTCAATGAGTCAGCCACTCCGAATTTCAGTTTCATAACGACGGATGTTGCTCTTTCTGATCACTACTGTGTGTCATTTAAAATGGCCACACCTGCTATTCGTAACAAAAGTGGAACAGAGGTTATCAAAAAGCGTTATATTAATGATAATACCTGTGCAGTCTTCACTCAGTCTTTTACACCATCACCGACACTGCCCTCAGCTTCAACTAATGACCTTCTAAATAACTTCAGTTCCAAAATTATGACTATTATTGACTCCATCGCCCCAATTAAGACCAAAGTTCTGTCAGGAAGGAAAAAGGCACCTTGGAGAAACACCACACTGGTCAAAGTCCAGAAAAGAGTCTGCAGATAGGCAGAGCGCAGGTGGCGAAAAACCAAACTCCAGGTTAACTATGAAATTTACAAAAACAGTCTCCACACCTATAACCATGAACTAAAGAAGGCAAGGCAAGCATTCTTCTTAGAGATTATCAACAGAAGCTGTAGTAATGCCCGCACTTTGTTTTCTGTTGTGGATAGGCTGACAAACCCCACAGCATCAGTCCCTCCTGAGCTGCTATCCAACAAGTCATGCAATGATTTTGCAGCCTTTTTTACAGATAAAATTTCAAGGATAAGACAAACAGTGTGCAGCTCCAACTCAGGCAAAATGATAAGTCCATCTGTGCCTTCTTGTTCTCCAGTTAATCTAGCACATTTTAACCTTCTAGATCATACAAGGCTGACAGAAACTGTATCACAGTTAAAATCCACAACATGCTGCCTTGATACTCTGCCAACAAAGTTTTTTAAAAATGTTTTTAACTGCATAGCTCCAGATGTGTTGCAGATAATAAATATTTCTCTTCAGTCTGGTCAGTTTCCCCAGGCCTTGAAAACTGCACTAATAAAACCTCTCCTAAAAAAGACTAATCTGGATGCTTCAGTAATTAGTAACTACAGGCCAATATCAAATCTTCCCTTTCTAGGAAAAATTATTGAAAGGGTTGTTTTTCAACAAACACATGCATTCATGATGCAGAACAATCTCTTTAATGGATTTCAGTCTGGATTTCGTCCACACCACAGCACTGAGACTGTACTCAAAGTTTTCAGATCAAAGTTTTAAATGACATACATCTGAATAATGATGCTTCCAAAACCTCAGTCTTAGTATTATTAGATCTTACTGCTGCCTTTGACACGCTTGATCATGACATACTTCTTGACAGACTGGAAAAGTGGGTGGGACTTACTGGCACTGTACTACACTGGTTCAAATCCTATTTACAAGATAGAGACTACTTTGTGTCAATTGGTGAGCATGTGTCTGAACGAAAAAAGATGATGTGTGGGGTGCCACAAGGGTCCATTCTCAGACCACTTCTTTTCAATATTTACATGTTGCCCCTAAATCAGATTATGGAGCATCATAATATTTCTTATCATACTTACGCAGATGATACACAACTTTATATTTCTGTGTCATCACATGACTACAGTCCCTTACTTTCACTGAGTGAGTGTATTCATCAAATCAATGAGTGGATGTGCCAGAATTTTCTTCAGCTTAATGCAGATAAGACAGAAGTGATTGTTTTTGGCCCCAAAAATGAAGGGTCAAAGATCAGAGCTCAACTTAACTCCATGTCATTGAGTTAATTATTGATTTGGACCTGAATTTTAACAAACATTTAAAGCTGATTACCAAATCAGCCTACTACCACCTGAAAAATATAACCAGAATCAAGGGATGTCTGTCCAAGGAAGACATGGAAAAACTGGTTCATGCATTCATTTTCAGTAGGTTGGACTATTGCAATGGAGTCTTTACTGGCCTAAACAAAAAATCAATTAGGCAACTACAGCTGATCCAAAATGCGGCTGCATGAGTCCTTACAAACACCAGAAAAATGGACCATATCACACCAGTCCTCAGATTGGCTTCCTGTGAGTCAAAGAATAGACTTTAAAATCTTACTGTTGGTCTACAAAGCATTAAATGGTCTAGGACCAAAATATATTCTAGATTTATTAACTCCATATGAGGTATCCAGACCCTTCAGGTCATCAGGGACAGGTCTATTGTGTGTTCCCAGAATGAGAACCAAAGGGAAGCAGCTTTCAGTTATTATGCTCCTCACCTGTGGAACATTCTCCCTGCACACCTCAGGTCTGCACCAAGTGTCAGCTCATTTAAATCAGGGTTGAAAACATTATTATTTGCCACAGCTTTTACTTAAAGTAAATGTATTTGCTCATTGGTTTTAATCATTCTAAATGCTAAATTATTGTCTTTTACTGGCTTCTGTTTTTAATTTTCCTTTAATTGTATTTTATTTTTATTTTTCTATTCTCTTCTACTCTCTTTCTTTCTTTGAAATGTATGATTTTAATGTATTTTTATGTTTCTGTAAAGTACTTTGAATTGCCTAGTGTATGAATTGTGCTATACAAATAAATTTGCCTTGTCTTGCCTTACTGTATAGTGGCACAGGAGGAATATTTGCACTGCTGGCTGCACTGGTTGTTTAATTTAGAATAGATATTGTTTTGGTCTGTGTTAGTTTAATATGTCAATATTGAAAAAAAAAAAAAAAAAAAAAAAGATTAAATATTAGCCATATATCCTAAATGTCTTTACATCCACCTCGAATCCATGTGTTGCACACTCAGACAGGAAGAGGCTCCAAGCGTGCATGGGTTTCAACAAGTTTCTTTAATGTGTCTCCTTCCTTCAGATACAGGTGCAGATCAACACAGACACGTCGTATGCCGTATCACCGACGTATGCGCGCCTGTACATCGTAACCCCAAAAGGACCCCCTTTAGCTGTCGTCCGTGCCTGTCTGAACTTCTCTATATTTATAGCATTAACCATCACAGTCGAGAAGTAAAGCTGTAGCTTCTTGCTGCAATATACTGAAGTGATTTCTGCATAAGAACATATATGTCAACGTTAAAGTACACAGAATGATAATTATATAAAAAAAATAATATTAAATGAAAATAGGGGGGGGGTGTCCATCATTCTGCACAACATTACTGCTGGTCCCACACTCTCCCCCTCCAAAAGGAATGTCGTCTCAACATTATGCAGTCCCAAGAGTCCTCATGTTTGCAACTGAGTTATAACAGCAGGTTACACAGGAGACAGTCTTCAGAGATACTTTCTGGACAACAACAGTCTTTCCTATGACATATATCTCCTCTTTCATGTCATATGTCAGCAACAGATTTCACTGGCCAGGTGATATCTTGTATGCTACTCCGCTACATCTGCGGGTTATGTATCTCAGACTGAAAGGTTTTGTAGCAGAATTGGCCTCTAACTGACCTTCTCTTACCCTGTCTGCAATACTCCAGAGAAATGGAGTTGTAAACCAGTCTAACTGGTTGAGTTATAGACCACCTGGTTTGCTTACAAGGAAGGTGTTAATTTCAGAGACAAGATGCCTGGCCAAGAGGAATCTCCTCCATGTTTTCTTTTCGGGGAAGTCAGAGACACAGACACCTCAACATCAAAGGTTGCCTTCTCCTCACCTTCTCCTTACTATGTTTCTCATGGCAACGCTAATTCTCTCCTGATAGCCCCATGAGAGATCGGGACAATAAAACTGTCTGAATGAATGGTGCCAGGCTCCAGAGGAACCTCCAAAAATCAGATAATGCTGATGGGTTGTAAATTGGAGATTCCTGAAGCAACTTGTGGTGTATGCTTGTGTGCTTTTTCCTAATACTCCAGGATAACCAAACTTCTATGTTGAACTTTTGATGTTTTCACCTTACAGGACTCCCAATATGTATAATATTGATGTTTTTCCAGTTTCTCTAATTGAATGACATGTTGAAGAATGACAAAGTTATGATTTTAACTGTTTTATAAAGTTTGTCTGAATTTTTATCATGGAACCATACTGCCATCTAGAGGTTCGTAACGGTCAGGTTGAATACGTTTGACGTGATGCGTTTAATAAGTAACCATAATAGTGCTAATCATTTTGGGCAAATATAGTCTGCCTTTCTTTATTTCTTTATTTTGTGTTAGTTATACCTTGAGTCATCATTCATATTAGGATGAGTATTATAAATTGTTACCATGATTATCGTTTAATGTTGTCATCCAATCATAGGAATTGCCTAACGCATGTTGTGAACAATGTTGAAATGTCATTGAAAATCGTCCATTCAAAATATAGGTGATTGACCATAGTGAGAAGCAGATGAGCCCCTCGTATGAATCATTAATTAATTCCAGCTCCATGAGGCAAGATTACATCGTGCGCCACAAACCGTCCTATGTGAGTGACGGCCTACCCATTAGACACGCCCTGGAGCGAGATTTAAATGTCTGCAGCCGCAGCATGAATTCGGTGTGCATTACTCAGTCTTGTCTTAAGTTATGTTACGTTATGTTTTAGTTTTGTTTGTTACTTCTTAGTTGTCTTAGTCTTGTACAGTCGTTTTGCTCTTTAAGTTTTTCCTGTCTTCGAGCTACTCAAAAGCCATACCAAGTAGCGTGATTTATTTTTCAGAAGACGTGTTTCCACAGTTTTGCCGTAAACTTTCATTTTTCTAAGTCACACGTTTTTGTTTTAGTATCTGTAAATTTTAGTCAAATAATAATAATTTTGTAGACCCTTTTTGACCGGCCATCGAGGAGACTATCAATTTTGTTACTATTAGTCTAAAATAATCCTTCACGGACTCAACCGAACCAAAACCCTGCAGCCAGCTGTCGATCCTTGGTCTGGGTTAACAACCATCCAGAGTCGTCCCTTATCTGTAACCGACACCGTAGAACCCAGTTCGAGACATCACCGTCCACCATCAGCTCTTCACCTTGGTGTGCCTGGGCCTTCCACCGGACCACCGAGCAGATCGAGCCACGGACGAGCACCTGGGCATCTTCGAATTAGTTCAGAGGAGAATTTACCGGGACGTCATCAACCAAGTAGGCATGCTAAGCGGGTTTGAATAAGAGTTGGTCCGTGAAGTTAAGATACTGCTAATTTATCCAAATTCTCTCAACTGCTCGTTTTCGTCCCTTAACTCTACGTTCGCGTCCCTATTATCCCCTTTACAACTACTTCTCACTATCGCCAAACTTGTTTGTCATTGCGTTGCCATAAGTTTCTTTTGTGTTATGTCACATCACCTCATATCTTCTGTCGTACTATTCATGATACATTATTCATTATCCACAATTCTGCTTAATAAATGAGATTTTGATTTAAGTCCTGGTTAAACGGTGTCCTTTTGAGCTGAATATATACGATCCCTGTATCCAGAGTTTACACTTCAGGTTATCAGACTGGTTTACTGTTAGTTCATTCGTTAGTATTTTATCAGCGTTATAGCAGTTAATTTCTGCAGTCCTTCTTAGCTGAGGAAGGTGGTGCCCCGTCATTTTATCAACGAACGCAACATCAAATTAAGGTAGTTCCCCTACAGTTTTTATCCCAATGTCTACTCCATAACCCAGCGCACAGACCAAGATGTACTACTGTATGCCTCACATATATTCCAGTGTCTTATGTATCAATGGTCTGGCCTCTGGTGCTCCATCTATGAACTCAAATTACTTCAGATAAACTTAAATGCTGTACTGCATGGATTATCAACTTTTAACCACATTTACAATACATTTTCAGGAACTTGTCTATCAAATAAGCTAGTATCTCATTAAACTCAACATGTGGCTATGAACTTGTCTCTCATTTTATTCAGTTTTGAACCTTACATATGTCTATGTGAGACTGATGGCTGACCTAACGTGTCATATGTGAGTGTCTTAGGTGGATTTCTCTGTCGAAAAGGATACTTTCTTGAAGAAGAAGACTGCAGCACTGGGACACCCTCGTCTGCTTCATCAGATGAGGTGTCATGTTCTGCCCCTGCTGACTGTTCCTCCTCCGCCTCAGCCTCCATCCTCAATTCATCACCACCACCTGCACATGGCTCGTTCTCACCACCTTGGGTCACTCCTCCTTCAGCTGCTTGTGGCCGAAATTCTTCTGCTTCTGCCCTCAGTTGGCTCTTGACCTTGTCAACTGGCTTTGTTTGTCGTGTGGTGATGAACCTCTAGTTACTTTCATCCTCTGAACTACTGTCAGTGTCCCTCTCCCAGCCTTTGGTCTGATGTTTCCTCCTCTTGTCTGTGTTTAACTTTCTCCTTTTTGCTTTCTTATCCTCAAGATGCTCTCCATCCACAGGTATGAAGTCGCAGGGCAGTAACAAGTTCCAGTGGAGAACAGGCCGTACAGTGTAGACAGGGCTGTCTGTATGTTTTCTCTCAATCACCACGTGGACTTCCTCTTCCCAATAAGACCTGAGTTTTCCGGGTCCTCCTCTGTCCCTGAAGTTTTTCACCAACACTCTACACCCTGGCTGTAGTTCAACACCGTACAGTACGTCTTGCAGTCATAATGTTTTTTTGCCCGATATTGCTCCTTCTGAGCAGTCTTGGATGCCAAACTGTATGCCTCCTGCATTCTCCTTCTCCACTTGCTGGCATAGTCACTGTGAGTAGAAGCTTGAATGCAAGAGCCTTTCTTCTCTGTTCCCTGGTCATGTAGCACCAGTTTCAAAACTATTTGCATCTTTGTATTGCAGAGACAGCTCAGTTTTATGACAAGCCCATCTTTCCAGCAGTAGAATGCACCTTCAATTATTAGTGTTTTAACTCTATTGATTTCTAACAAACGTCTCAGTAGTGTTAAAGTAAAAAGTGTTAGCAAAGTTTGTATGCTCTCTCAGATTTATGACTCTTCAGGCCTAGTAGTTCAGAAGACTATGATTATTAGTTTGTTTCTATTCCAAAAAAATTCTGTTAATGGTATTCAGACTGTAACTAAGGTATCTTGAATGATAATTTTTTTTTTACCATGATGGCAAAATGTCCTGGAGACACCTACTGTATGGGAACTACAGGTGTGTAGATGAGATCAAAATAAAGTGAGTTTGAAAATGAGTGTGGTGTCAGTGCTCAGTAGTCATGGGTCAGAAAGTCAACATGTTGGTTGTTGCAGCTGGTGTGACTCCCATCATAAGAGGGTCTCTAGTTTTCTTTTGTTTGTTTGTTTTGTCCTTTTCTCCTAGAGTCCAAATGGCTTCATTCCAAGAATGAACATTTCTCATGTGCAGAATGGAGTGTACCGCAGTATTGGACAGATGATATCTACCATCATAGTCCAGGGTGGAGAATCTCCAGCCCTCCTGTCTTCTCTTGTAGTGGACTACCTTATGACAGAACACACCTCTCAGGTGAACGTCGCTCTGAATGACGTAGCTGACACAGAACTGTGAAGGGTCCTCAAGAAGGTATGATATGGATGTGATTTTTAAAAAACAAATGGCTTCAACCCCAGTTTTGGAGGCATCCTCATCCTTATGTTTTCATTATGCATTCTGAGGTTGATCAAGCAGCAACCAAGGATGAGCTGGAGCAAGCAGTGGAATGCTGTGACTCATGGAGATACCAAATTGAAGGTCTTCCAAACCCAGTCAGCATGGAGAACAAAGTTGCATTTGTGGAGAATTCAATACTTTCCCATGTCATCATTCAATGACAGAGCTGCTATGATCAGTTAGTTGAGGATTTGAAGCACTACGAGGTAAGTTTAGACTTAGGCTTACTTGTAATTGCAATCTAATGTATAACAAATAGTGAATTGCTTGTGCATGATTTTATAACATATTGGAAGATTGTTGAGGTTGCATTGAATGAACTGAATTATCTACAGATTGCACTTAAGGAGTTTTTGGAGTGTAATAGAGGCCAGAAGGTTTGTAAATTCTGCAAATGTGAAAAGCCAGCTATGCCTAAGAAAATCCCACACCTTTAATCCCTTAATTCAGGGGGTCTTCAACATTTTTCAGGCCCCTTGGCTGATAGAGAGCTATACACAGGATTTACATTTTTGAAAAAATAATAATTTGTTGGACCCCCTATTGAAGACCTAGGCTTTAATTCACACCTCACCCTGCTTCTTCTTTCTTTCTTCTTCAGACCCCTGGTGTTACTCAGACTTATTTGTTTTTAATAAATTTACAAATTCAAAATGTGAAAATTATTTTTAAATATTTTAATGTTTTTTGTTTTTGTTTTTTTTTAATCCAAAGGTCTTATAACCCCATGTTAGTAGAGACATTTTTAAGAGAAAAGGTCTAGCTGCCAGAAGTTTGCCATCCTGAGGAAGATGTGGGGAAAAACATGCATGGTGGGAATTGATGACAGGATGTTGAGTCCTACCTGTGTGGCCTTGAGCAAGACACTTAACCCCAAACTGATCTCCCCTGCAAATAAAAGATTTCTTTTATTTCAATTTGTGGCTCAATCTGTGTTAGATACTGAGACCCTAGGTATGTAGGAAAGAAGCCCATGCATTTAAGGGTTTAAGCTTTTGATGGCATTGTTGTTGATGTCCTCACAGGTTCTGCCACTCCTGAAAGAACATCCTTGCCTTAGCGTCCTTCTTGAGAAGCCTGAAGAACCCAGTGATATTACAGCAGCTGTTGTGGCTGCTCTCCTGAAACCCAACTACTCTGTTCTGGGAAGCAACAGAAGACCAAGAGAGGAGTTAATGGTGGTTAAGTTGAGAGAGTTTCTCCAGTGTGTACAAGGTAAATGGAAATGTTTATGAAGTTTGGCTGAAAAATATGTTTTTCCTTGATAAGCTTGCTTAAAAAAAAAAAACAAAAAAAAAACAAACTTCACACTGCTACATATTACAGTTTTTCTCCATTGGTTTGGGTCATTTCTTGAAACAGAAATTACATTCTCAAAACTCTAAGATCATTTGGCAAAACAGTCTTACAGTTTAGCACAGCACCATAGCTCACTTGCAAAAGCTCATATCTCATATGCTTCAAAACTAAATTCCTTTCCCATATAAATAATCAGTGCCACCAAAATGCAAAGATCCTTCTTAATTGCTTTGGCTCATTTCTTGAAACAGACCGGACATTCTCAATACTCTTGGTGCTTTTGCCAGAATAACTTGTATGGTTCAGCACAACACCATGGTTCACCTGCAAAAGCTCATATCTCTCCCAAAACAGTTAATTCATGTCAAAACTAAATTCCTTTCAAATATAAATAGTCAGTGCCCCCAAAATGCATCGTCCCTTTGGCATTGTGTAAGCACTGCAAATCAAAATATTTAAATGTTTTGTCACTATGGCAGAGGACCATTGAAATATCCCTCATGTCCACCTCTCATTCTTAGCCCAGTCCGTCATTGATAATGGTTACCGTACTAGTTTTTTTGTCTTGCTAACAGAATACAATTGTGTATTAAACTGGAAAAAATAGGATTTTACTGTAAGAGTAGCCTCCTAGGTTTGACATCACACATTGCACTCATACTGCCATGGATATTGTAACCATTATTATTCACACACATCAAGTAACTTCTATACATCAGAGTAAAAAGAAAATGTGTTGTGAATTCCCTGCTGTGAGGAGCCCACGTCACAACAAGCTGCCCCATGCAGAGACTATGGACTGTTCTGCGCACGCGCAGTGTGTGTTCGATAACTTTCTGTGTCGTTCACTCGTGAGTAACTCCTCGCCGATTGGCAGCACTCTCCTTCATTCCCTTTGTACAGTACGACAGTGTGCGTCGGTAATGATGTAAGTTATATGACGAGCGGATGTTGTTTATATTTCGTATGTAACGAGAGTCGTTAATGTTACCACGTTAATAAGTTCCATGTATAGCGTACCATGTAGCATGTTTACAGAGCCTCGTGAAACGTGAACGGCCCGGCATGTAACATAGCTAATTACCGTGCATTTATTTGTTTCTGTCATTGTTTGTAGCTGTTGTTCATTGAGGCTGCTATTATACTGTATGCTAGTGTAATAGATTGACCGGATCGGTAATTAGCGGGGCTGTCTCAGTTTAGTTTGGTCACGTGACCTGACTGCTGCGCCAGGCTTTTGTGTTATTCATGATCCTACACTGCCACCTACTGGTGATTTTCAGTATGACACGTTACATCTGTCAATTGAAATTCAGGTTATTCTAACACTACTGTCACTGAAGTTGTTGTTGTCTTTGCAGACATCACAAACCACACCCACACACAAATTCACAAGTGCTACAGTGTCCTGTTTATTTGGAAACAAGTCAATAAAGCCATCAAAAGGAGAGAAGTTGCTGCGTCTTCCCTGACCGGAGGATTAGGCCAGCTTAGGCACAGCCAGCGTATCATCACTGAAGCTGTCTCTTACAAAATGTATACAGCATAATATACTGTTATATAAACACAAAAACAAAAACAAGGAAAATTATATGTAGCCTACAGTGCTGTAAATAAAGGTGGAGTTTCACAACTAACACTCCATCACTGGTCACTGTCCTCATCCTTCCTCTCCTGGCCACTGTCCTCGCCCCCCTGGCCGTCCTCCTCACCTTCCTGGCCATGCTGCTGTCTGTCTGGCCACAGATTCTCAGCCACATCACAGCATATATTCTCCCTTGCAATGCAACGAGGGAAGAAACGGTGTGCATGTCGCAACCATCCCCTACACTGATTGAAGGGGATTGTACTGGTCCTGGTCAAGCTCTATATATACATGTTTGGCAGCATTCACAACCATGGACAGCACCTGTCAGGTAACTAAATATACTGTTTGATTGGTCATCTGAGATGTGTGAAACTTCATTAGTCAAGTTCTAGTTTCACCTGACTGTCAAGTCCTGTAATCAATTCACCAAATGTTCCAAGAGATTCATATATGGTATTCATGTTCTTGACTAATTTTGACAATTGAACAGACTATTTTGCATGTCATGACTTATACAATGAAATGATTCTGACATGTTTTGGAGAGAACAACCATTAGACTGAGAATCAACAATCAGTTTAGATCAACAAGATCTCTTCATTTGGAAATTGTACTAAATGTAGGCTAACTGAGCTAACTGTAGGCACCTGTACTCAATCATTTGCAAAGATATACTGAGACATTGAGACATGTACTACGACATTTGCAATTTGATGAAATGAATGAGAAGTTCAATTCTGTTGTGAACAATTGCCAAGTAGTTTGGACGTTTGTCCATGTTATTTTGAGAATGTAATTTCTGTTTCAAGAAATGAGCCAAACCAATGGAGAAAAACTAATAAGCTGGGCCGGCATGTAAAATGTTTTTAGAATTTTCTTACTCAGTGGAACAAGTCAGCATATTGTGGTTTGGACACTGCCCATTTCTTAGCGACACAATCAGTCCAGCTTTTTTTATTTATTTATTTAGCTCCACCTAGTCCATACAGTTTCAAAAGCACACTGTAAAATCACACACTTCAAATGTTTTGACATGGAATAAACACACACAAAGGATTTCCTGATTCACAGCCTTCATGAATCCAGAAATCACTCCATATTACTGTCCTGTAACGCTGTGTACAGGGCAGATGCTACATTCAAGTAGAGGATATTGCTGTCTATGTCAGTGTAAAACTTGTGCACTACCCTACTACAGTTATAAGTGCTACAAAATGCATGTTTTGTTAAGTGTTTGTTACGCCTTTTTTTTTTACATTTTCCTACCTATGCTGAAGACATTTACAATCATTTCACATTTTTCTTTACAATTAACACTTGAAATGACAAAGGCACTTGAAAATAACAAGGTAGTACAAAATCTAAACCATACCTTGGTGTTTCATTTTTACATTTTTATAATCTGTGACAGATATACTTTGAAGATATGGAGAGATAATTTGGTTTTGTAAATATATTTGTAATGTCTATATTTGCTGTGTTTTGTATCTTTTTCACCCTTATAGAGAAAGAAGCTGGTGAACGTCTTCATGCCAGGACCCTCACTGAGGAAGAGCAGGCATTTATCCTGACACTGACACATCCTAGCCTTTGCAACAGGAAGCAGAAGAGTTCCTGCAATTGGATTTCATCCGAGTCCAAAACTAACATTCGTTCATGATGACACAAAACACATTCCAGTTGCTCACACATGCTCAAATGAGCTCCAGATCTTTGTTAACAGAAAGAATCTGGCAGATGATGATGAATTTGATTATCATTTTCTGGTGGCTCTCATGAATGGCGCCATTTTCAGTGCAGTGTAGCCAGTGTATTCTGATAGTATTTACAGTACAGCATTTGTTAAATCTACGCCACTACTGATTGACATGTTAATGTTACATTCTTTCGTTCAGTGCCTTCATTAGTATGGGCTCAAGAGTTACAGTTAGACATTTACAATTTTGTGGTATACGAATTCCTGTACTCTGCGATATAATGTTTTTCGCTTGTTACCATCATTTTCAAAAGGGTTTATTGCAACAGTCAATTCTTGCAACTCCTGCTGGTTAAGTGGGCAAAATGAATAAAGTGCATGAGGTGTTGAGACTGAGTCCACTGTTCTTTCCTTAGTTGCAGCTTCAGGATAGTTTAGTAACAGAAGATATCTGTCTAGTGTGAATAGCTGAAGTGGGGTTCTGTTTCCTCCAGAGGAAATTGAATGATTGTTAAATGCAGCTTTAAACTCGCCTAATTGATTGATCTTTCGGAATGTACACAAAATGAAGACAAAATAAATCTGATTCATTGTCAACATCCAAGGTCTCCATTGACTCTTGCTCATAGAAAACAGGTGCAAACACATCACGACAGTTTCTGTTCAAGTCCCGATGGAATCGTTCGATTCTCTGATTATGTACAGAACTTCCAGTCAACACAGAATTTTCACCTCTGCGCGCTCTCATGTCCTCCCAAATCTGGACATTTTCCCCTCCATGATCAGTTCTGATAGGATCTGAATCGGCCGGCCAAGTTCACTGATGGCCGTACTAAAGAGATCCATGACAGTCTCAGCCCTGTTGTTGCTGGCACACTGGAATGTCAGCATTCTGCTGTAACCATCCATTGCACTATGTACAACTAATTTCCATCTAATCAGTTTGTGATTGCCATCAATGTGCCATAGTTAGGACAAGGCACAGTGTATACTCGTCTTTTTATTGTTGTTGTACTCCTGGACATGACACCAGCACCATCAACCCTTTTTACAGAGTCTCTGGAACGATGTCTCTGCACCACAATGTTTCTGGCACGCAAATGTCAATTAAGCATAACTTCCCCTAAATGAGGATGTTCTGCTTTTATCTCTCTTATGGTTGCATCCAATTCCTCATCAGAAATGGTACAGAATTTTGTGCGTTGTATTCCCGCATCAGCTTGTATAATGTGGGTCTGGAGATCTTCAGGACTGAAGCCGCTTCAGAAAGCATTGTTCCTAGCAGCAGCAAACTGCGGTATGGTCATCCTACCAAACAGGAAAAAACAGACATCCTGAATTGAACTGAACTAATTAACCTGTTTTCATTTCCAACTTATGTCCTATGTTGACTGTACTGTCAAACCCCTTGCCGTCACTATACACAGGGCTGAGTAGTAAATAATTACATGTAATTTGGATTACATAATCAGATTACAAAAAATAAGTACCTATAATCAGCCCAGATTGCATTTGAAAATGTGTAATTAGATTATAGTTACATTGTCAAGGATTACTTGTTACATTTTTGTTTTCTCCATTACTTGATTATTATCTTAAAAAGTCATCATTTGCATATTTGGTTTTGAGGTAATACAAAAGCAAAGCAATGAAGTTACATTACTTTAATACTGTGATGCTTAGATTAGGTTACTGACTACATATTTTAACAGGCAATTAGTAATTGTATCGGAATACATTTTAACCCTTCCAACCCTGACTATTCATTACATTACAGAGACATTAAGAGCCAACATGGGACAACCTGGGAATGACAAGGGAGGTCTAATATAGTCACACAACTAACCCACAACATGATGTATATGATGGAAGGAGATACATCAAGATGGACAACAGCAGAACAATAACTTAAGCTCTAAAATATGCCTTCTGAATTAGCTAAAAAACTGGATGGGTTTTCTTTTGAGAGCTAATGTTTCTCAGTTAACTTAAGGTAACAAAATCATTGTAATGCCATATCACAACTTCACTTACTGATCTCAGTGATGTGACAGTGGTAGCAAAGGTGGCAGTGCCTGAGGACACAGCTGGAGGTGCCTGTGGGTTAAGCTGTGGTGTGGAGACCTGAAACAAGAGCCAACATTTTAACCTGTTAAAAATTCACGTTTAAGTGTAAAATGACCATAGAATCTGATGTCAACCACTATTAACTGAGAAACATACTAACAGGACACATCGTTGGAAAGCTTGGATTCTTGTGATTGGATTGATCGTGCTCAAAAACTGAAATGGGAATGGCTGGTGCTCTGATACCCCAAATGCTCCTCTGAAGATAGCTGCTATTTCAGCTCTCAGTTGGTCTTCAGACCACTCTGTGGAAAATGACATTTTTCCAACAAGGCCAGCCTGAGCCAACCTGGTCCGAGTTTCTCCTCTGGGTATAACGAACACCAATGCCTCTGGTGAGAGAGGCAAACATACAACTTCCTTTGTGTATGTTTTGACATGCCTTTGGTTTAAGTATCCTGATCGAGCCCCATTACGTTGATGGATGAATGGGATGGATGGCAGAGGAGCCTACAGAAAACAAGCAGGCTGAGATATTTTTCTTATTGGAGCAAATATTGAGCCTGTGAAACAGTGAAGTGGTAGACAACTGCATACCGGCATCTAGTGTGACATTTTTTGTTGTGGAGCCACTCATATCATTTTGCCATAGGATGTGATCGTTACATGCAAGCCAAGTTAATGCATTTCACATTATAATTTACAGAAACTATGACCAATGTTCTATAATTGTTTCTTTAATGAGGAAAATCCAGACTTGCTTCAAATTGCCAAGACATCCTGAATTGCCAACCCACAACAAGATGTGTATAATGGAAGGAGATACATCAAGATGGACTACAGCAGAACAATAACTTTAGCTCTAAAATATGCCTTCTGAATTAGCTGAAAAACTGGATGGGTTTTCTTTTGTGAGCTAATGTTTCTCAGTTAACTTAAGGTAACAAAATCATTGTAATGCCATATCACAACTTCACTTACTGATCTCAGTGATGTGACAGTGGTAGCAAAGGTGGCAGTGCCTGAGGACACAGCTGGAGGTGCCTGGGGGTTAAGCTGTGGTGTGGAGACCTGAAACAAGAGCCAACATTTTAACATTTTAAAATCCACGTTTAAGTGTAAAATGACCATAGAATCTGATGTCCACCACTATTAACTGAGAAACATACTAACAGGACACATCGTTGGAAAGCTTGGATTCGTGTGATTGGATTGATGCAAACGAAATGTAACGCCTGAGCCGACTGCAGCCCATTCTTAGGGATGACTGACACATGTATAGCCAATGAAGATAGGATTACATGGTATGGCTTGAAATAACTGAATGGCCTAAACTTGATACAGTTCACATAATTGTGAGCATTAATGTGTACAAAATATGACTCTCTCTCTCTCTCTCTCTCTCTCTCTCTCTCTCTCTCTCTCTCTCTCTCTATATATATATATATATATATATATATATATATATATATATATATATATATACACACACACACACATACATATATACATATGTGTGTGTGTGTGTGTGTGTGTGTGTGTGTGTGTGTGTGTGTGTGTGTATATATATATATATATCAACTGTCACCTACATAAGTAATTGGCCTTTTTTTTTTTTTTTGAAATGATGTGTTGAAATTGGACTGTGTTTTCCAGCTAAGTCCGAGATATTAGTCTGATATTAGTCTGCAGCTCAAAAGAGACCAACACATGCCTCTACTGGAAATGGTTTAAAGACAGCTTTCAATGTATGCCACATGTAGGGAGAGATCGTGCTAACATTAGCTATCTGGGAAAGTTAGCCTCATAGCGTAACTTAGCTACCACAGCTTAAGCTTCATGCAGCGCGGTCAGCTTTCTTACCGGTAATCACTCGCTAAGTTATGGGTAATTTATATTTCCTTTCTGAATGACAGTCGCTGAAACTCCTTTCAGTGAATCACAAAACACAGGGAAAAGTTTGAGTTTTAACTAGGTAACTTACCGCTAACTGTGTGGACGGTGACGGTGGAAGTGCACCTTGGAGTGCAGCACGCACACGTGCCATAACCGCCCGCTCAATCGCTCCTAATTGGAGAGAACCGGCCATGTTGTGTTTCCCCTCACTTCGCCTGCGCATCCAGAGCAGAGGTGTGGGCGGGTCTGTGCACGCTGAGAGGCGTGGGCTATTTGCATATTTTCTAAATACACTTTACACTTGGCGACACATTTAGATTTAGATTTAGCATTTAGATTTAACATTTAGATTTAGCATTTAGATTTAGATTTAACATTTAGATTTAGCATCTAGATTTAGGTTAAGGGCTGCATGGTGGTGCAGCAGGTAGTGTGCATGCCTCACAGCAAGAAGGTCACTGGTTTGATTCTCAGGTTGGGAGGCCTCTAAAAATTAAAACTTAATTTTTTCTACTTTGAAACATAGCTAAAGTACAACCATTTTTAAACACAAAAGATGCTGAAAAACTGATTTATGCCTTTTCTCAGCCCAACTTGATTACATTAACGCATTATTTACTGGCCTTCCCATTCATGTTCTTAAATATCATTTCAACTTTCAACTGTTCACTTGCAAACTGCTAAAATCATTTATCTTTCTAAGGAGAAACAATCTCTGCAAGGCATACTGGCAACACAGTCAGTATGCTGTGAAGAGAAAGTAGTTGTTTCTGCATCATTATGCAGACAGATATGCAATAACATATTTCATACTAATTTCTGTGTGAACTCACAGCAGAGAGTGGTAAGATGCCCATAGATCTGTTTTGCATAAGAGAAAAATATTTAAAAATTAGGATTCATCCTCTGGAGACCGTGAATATCAACAATCAATTTCATTATATGTCTTTGTTTTTGTTTTGGACCAGTGTTAAACTGACAGATGTCACCATCCACAAAATCAGGTTCAATGATGGAAATATCACTGCAGACCTTTTTTTTCCAGACATAAAATGAATTCATGGCATGAATTATTCATTTATCAGTACTTTCATAATTACCCTATTCTATTACCAAGGCGCAAGACCACTCAACAATAAGGCAAACCGAGCTACACGCTGAATGCATCAAGTCCATCTTCCAGTTTGCAGGGGGTTTTTTGTTTGTCTGTTTTTTTCTTTTTTGTGTCCCAAGTGAAAAAAGAATGTAAGTAAGCATATTTTAAGTATATTCAAATATTGCAAACTATGTTTCCAGTAGGCGGCACGGTGGAGCAGCAGGTAGTGCGCGTGCCTCACAGCAAGAAGGTCGGCGGTTCGATCAGGCAGGGCATCCCGTGCATGTGTGGGATCTCTCTAGGCACTCTGGCTTCCTCCCACAGACCAAAAACATGCTCATTAGGTTAATTGGTGACTCTAAAATTGTCCTTAGGTGTGAGTGTGAACGTGAATGGTTGTTCGTCTGTATATGTTGCCCTGCGATCGGCTGGTTCAGGGTGTACCCCGCCCCTTGCCTGTTGACAGCTGGGATAGGCTCCAGCTCCCCCCGCAACCCCAGAAAGTGGATAGTCGGGTATAGACAATGGATGGATGGATGGATGGATGGATGGATGTTTCCCGTATATTTATATTTTTAGTAAAATGTAAGTTCAATATTTAAAAGTGCACTTTTGAGGTAATTGCTGTCAAGTATTTTGAAGTACATTTGTGTGTGTGTTTTTACTCTGTATATATCCATTTGCCATTCAGCGTTACATATACAGATACACCAAAGCATGTCCACACAAGGCCAATCATTCCAGACTTCTAGCCTACAATAAAAATCAGATGCAGACCTTTGAGTACGTAGTATGCAAACCCCTGGTTGAAGAGAACAAACACCAAGGACAGAGAGTAGCATTGCATCACTGATTGCTTCACACATTCTCACACACACAGACTCCGAGTCTGTGTGTTGCTGAGTTTGTGTGATTATTATGAACACAATGAGTGATTTACTGCAGCATTGTCAAGCATGACAATTACATGGCATAGTTGTAAATTGTTGTTTACAAAGTAAAAATGGTACCATACTTGCACAAGGGGCTAATGGTATACCCCAGTGCGTAAAGGTTTTTCATTTTTGTTTTTTGTTTTTTAATTTTTAATAACGGTTTGTAAGAAGAGAAAACAAAATGAACACATAACAACAGTAAACTTCCCTTTCCCCTTGAATGGAGTAACAGTTTACAACAAACCCCACTTAAGTAGACAGAATCTAAGGTTGTCCTTAGATTGGCATTTACCCAACTAGGCTAACTCACATACGATGCTTTTTTAAAGTAAATAGACCTGACACACCTTTTAACCTCTATGTATCAAAATACCTTTTAAGTTTTTTAATCACTATCAATCAGCAGATTGTAATAATTTCTCCCTTTTTGTGCTCTTGTCAGTGCAGTGAATAGAATGCAGTCTATAAAATGTGTCCTTCAGTGTGTTGGCAGAAATCAGTCCTCCCTTACAAAAATAAGTTTATTTAAGTATACAATTAGTATACTTCTTTTAAACTAAAAATAAGAGAGTATACTTTCAGTTTACTTTTGATGTACTTATCAGAGATATACCAAGTTATACTTAAGTATACTTGGCTTATACTAAAAAGTATACAGAAAAGTGTAAGTATATTTGGCTTATACTTGTACTTGAACTTTTGATCGAGATATACTTGGGAAAAGTATAATAATGTTCAAGTATATTTGGATTGCAGTTGCTTGCTTATTGCTTATTCTTTTGATAGTAGCCTATTAAAATATTCTTCCCATACATATTGGCTTCTTTGAAGTACACTGCAGCATGCTGCTATAGTAGTCTAGCAGTACATTTTTAAGTGTGAAAATAATATAGAAATAGTAAACAGTGTCAATAATAGTAAGTATGATTTTAAATTCTCTTAAAGAAAACTTTACTTGCAGTGTAAAAACTATTAAACTATTAGTATACTGAAATTTTACTCAAGCTCAAATACACAGTGGGCCAAGATAAAAAAAAAAAAATGTTCCAAGTCGAGGGCCAGGCTGGTTCAATGTTTATTGAAAACTGATTAAAATGACCTTATCGTACATATTGAACCTGGAACTAACAAAGCCTATAAGTTACTGCCCATAAAACAACATTAATCATTAAATAAATGAAAAATCAGTTGTATTCATTTTTAATGGCTTTATCTGCAGCTTTCCATAGTAATTTCAAATGAAAATATTTTCCCACAGGCCAACAACAGCCAAAAAAGAAAAACCAGACATTCCCAAAGAGAGTCAACATATATTAATCCTGAGTTTGCAGCTCTCTGATACACACTAGTCTAAGCCAGATACTTGAACCGGGAACTAACACAGTTTATAAGAGCTATAAACAAATACAAGAAAAATCAGTTGCATTCATTGTATATATACGCGGCTTTTCCAAAGTCATTTACCTGTCATGGTGTTTCATTTCATAGTGTCTTCTTACGTTATATTCTTTCATTACATTCTTTCATTACAGCCACATTGTCTCCACACAGAAGACAAACAGTTTTGCCCTTCACATCCGCAAACATTTTTCAGGGAGAGGGTAGTTGAAAGTTGACCACAGGTAACTAGCTCCATCAGGCTGCTGATGACTGAGTGGGGCAGGGACTCACTCGTTCATGGGCCTTTGATTGATGTGCAAACGCACTGGCAGTGCATTGTGGGACTTGTAGTACAAGTGGTGCGTGCAATATACCCGCGGGCCAGCTCTAATAATAATTAGATATTATCATCCGGGCCAAAGATAATTCCATTGTGGACCAGATTTGGCCTGCGGGCCTTGAATTTGACATATATGAATTAGTTGCTCAAACCAGTAATCTACTTTTGCTCTTTAATTTTCACTACCACTGTGCTTGCAAAATACTACAAGTGGGGTGTTACTTTACGTTGCACTGATATGTATACATCAAAAAAGTCTGCTTTTTCATTGATTACATTGATGATCTGACCCTCCTCTCCTTTATGCATTAAATGAACACCATTTTGCTGAACTGATTCATGCACCGATCCCAGGACAAGACAGAAAGTTAAGATGGTTGATGTTAGCTCAAACCTTTTTCCACAGGATGAAGAAATCCTTCACAAGTTAAATACTCAGTCATGCTACAGCATGGTGTGAGACTTTGGTTTAGGCATGCAAAGAGGACATCATAAACCAGATCCAGAAACAATGTCACCTTCTCTGGTCTCTGGAGGGTTAGGGTCTTTTTTAAAATCAAGGACAACATTTCCTCCCGGCTTAAGAGAAGAGGGACCATTCATCTTATTATCAATGCACAGTTCAAAAACCAGCATCTGTGATGGTA
Source organism: Chaetodon trifascialis (assembly GCF_039877785.1). Classification (NCBI taxonomy): domain Eukaryota; kingdom Metazoa; phylum Chordata; class Actinopteri; order Chaetodontiformes; family Chaetodontidae; genus Chaetodon; species Chaetodon trifascialis. The sequence continues at coordinate 1,665,783 of NC_092077.1, read as the reverse complement.
TGGGGTTGCATTAGTACACATGGCATGTCTAACCTGCACATTTGTGAAGGCCCCATTAATGCTGAGCAATATATAGAGGTTTTGAAGCAACGTATGCTGCCAAACTGTTGAATAACTCAACACATGACTATAAATGGTTCTGCTGTGGAGAGGGTGAGTGGCACCAAATTTCTGGGGGTGCACATCACTGAGGACCTCTCCTGCACAATAAATACTAATTCACAGGCCAAGAAAGCCCAGCAGTGCCTCTACGTCCTCTGCAAATTAAAGCCAGCAGCCACTACACCCATCATGTGCTCTTTCTACCATTGGCACTGCCTACAACCACAAGACTGTGCAGTACATAGTGAATACCACTGGAAAAATCATTGGTGCCTCACTCCCCTCCCTCCTGAACATCTACAACACCCACCTTATGCCGAGATCAGACTGCACAAATCTATATGTCTACAGCCATGTGATGCAACATGCTAAATGACCTGTAATGCATGGCTATCATGCCAGAATTTTTTTGTTTTGACATGCGTAGTGTGACATCTCCCACAACATGTTCCTGAACAGCTCCCATACCAATCAGGTGCTCACTCTAGAGCTCTGTCAGGTAACCATGGTGAAGAGGAGAAGGAGGGATGTTCAAATTGCTGCTATAAGGTGGGACAACAAAAGTTTGTTGAGCTGTGTCAACAGTACCCCTGCCTATTCACTGTTTCCTGGTAGGAATACAATGACTGGGTCAAAAAATACAAATGTTGGTGAGAAATAGTGGAATCACTTCATCAGCCAGGCGAGTAGCTGGCTATGTGTTCATAACATTATCCCCAGCCCTAATGCAGGAATATGCTTATCTTCATTCCAATAGATATGGTTAGCTAGGTTCTAATTCCACATCTATAGGCCTAAGTTTACATTGCCTCTTGCATTTGCTTTACTGTACACAAGCCATCATCACACACAGCGTGTCTGTCAGTTTCATTGACAATTGCTTCACCCACCTCACTGATGACAGAATTCATGCGTGATCATGAAGAAAGACATGCTATGATTGGTCAGGGTCATACATGTTGTCTTGCCACTCACACGACCAAGACACATTGAGAGTGAGATTGTTAGATATGAGATGGTGACCATCGTCAAAAACAAAAAAAATCATGCAGTCTGATCTCTCTCCCACTTCTCTCCTCTGTACCCAAATAGACTGGACTGTAATACAGTGCATTCAGAAAGTATTCACACCCCTTCACTTTCCCAATATTTTGTTAAGTTAAAGCATTTTTCCAAATTAAATTGGATTAAATTACTTTTTTGCCTCTTCAGTCTACACACAATACCTCATAATTACAAAGTGAAAAGGTTCTTTTTAGAAATTTTTGCAAATTTATTAGAAATAAAAATTGAGCTCAGGCAGAACTGGGAGACTAGTCAAGACAGAGGGAAAGATGAATGGAGCAAAGTACAGAGAGCTCCTCTATGAAAATCTGCTCCAGAGTGCTCAGGACCTCAGACTGGAGCAAAGGTTTACCTTCCAACAGGACAATGACCCTAAGCACACAGCCAAGACAACGAAAGAGTGGCTTCAGGACAACTCTGTGAATGTCCTTGGGTGGCCCAGCCAGAGCCCAGACTTGAACCTGATTGAACATCTCTGGAAAGACCTGAGAACAGCTGTGCAGTAATGCTCCCCATTTAACCTGGCAGAGCTTGATAGGATCTACAGAGAAGAATGGGAGAAACACCCCAAATATAGGTGTGCCAAGCTTGTATCCCCATACCCAAGAAGACTAGAGGCTGTAATCACTGCCAAGGGTGCCTTAACAAAGTACTGAGTAAATGGTGTGAATGCCATATTTTAGTTTTTTATTTTTAATAAATTTGCAAAAATTTCTAAAAACCTTTTTCACTTTGTCATTATGAGGTATTGTGTGTACAGTGATCCTGATACAAGAATTTAATTCGTTTTGGAAAAAGGCTGTTAAATAACTAAATGTGGGGAAAGTAAAGGGGTGTGAATACTTTCCAAATGCACTGTATATAACACACTAACGCTGATGTTTTTTTTTTTATTTTATTTTAAATCTATGGATAAAACAGGTGAAAAAGAAAAAGGAATCTCCAGTAACAGTTTATTTCTGATTCGAAAGGCAAGCTTTTAGGGGGCAGATGTCTGAAACAAACTTACTGCAACAATATTGCTTACAATAATGCTCATACAGTAAAGAACAGTAACATCCTGATGCTACAGCACAGTCTAAGAAATCACAGAAATAAGAAATTTTTTTTGTGAAGGGTTGCAGTATTCAGGCTCCATCTGTAGCAACAGAGACAAAGTGGTACACCTAACGCAGGAAAACTTGCAAGATGTGACATGTTCATATTTCAGTATTGCACAGGATGATAAAGTCATGAAGTGAGTAAATCTCCTTTTTATGTCTGTTCTCGTCAGAAATCCACTCATCATCATCATTATGCCACCTTAATTTAATGATACAATCACTCGTCGTTTTCAAATGATATGCCTTATTTTTCGTCCCCAGATTCCAGCTCATACAGAGTTGGGTCCTGTTGGCTTAAGCTTTTGGTATTTGAGTGAGTGCTGCAAGTGACTCAGCATTTGTGGACTGATAACAAAGTCCTATTTCCCTGTGAAAGAGCACAGAGGAGCCTGACTGTTTCCATGCTGTGTGAAGTTACCTCCAAGCACTGCCAACTAAACAAAGGGGAAATATTGTACATTGATGTAGGCCTGCTGTCAGCTTTTTGCAGCTATTGATATGAGCATCAGTCACACATAACTTGTTATTGGAATGCATTGCTTCAGTTTGTGCTTATCCTATATTGGGTTTGTCATGTGTAGGAACAATGCATGTAGAGCAGATAAAATATGAAAAAAGCAGTGCAATGATTTACACAAGGATGGAAAAACAAACAATAATGTTTCAAACTGCAAAAGCTAAAATCTATACAGCTGCACATGCTTTATGAAATATAGACAATGGTTAACATACTTGTATGGTGCCATACTGTTGTTGTGATATGCTGAAATACACATATTCTGACTCTTCAACCAAATATTTATGCATACACACACAATAGCCACTGTGGATGACACAAAAAGAGAATTTGATTAATTAGATTTTGATGATTCAAAACATCCAATTTGAATGGATGAAGAGGTACTGCAGTTCTGGCAATGGCTGTGTTACTAGGGTCATGTGGCTCTGCTGGCAGTAGCAAGTGTCACAGTAGAATTTTTGCTTCTTCAAAGCAATGTAAGTGTGAGCCAGGCACTCACTGTAGAGGCATTGTGGGCCTATTTTCCAGTGGTTGAGTTCCTGTGGACAAAATGTTGGGTGAGTCTTCTGGGTCAACAATGCCAGAGGGCAGGAGTTGTGTTCCACAGGGATGGAGGACCCAGAGGGCACTGAGTAACCCAGACGGGAGGCACTCATGGTGAGCTGTTGAGCGATCCAAGAGGGTTGACACACTGTTGTTGAGAACAAGACAGGAAGGAGCACAGATCATGGTTGAGCTACAATGTGAAACATGTGTCCATTAGTGTTGTATAAACCATATGTACAATTATAAGCAGACATCATGTTCCTTTGAAGTAATTACCTTAGAGGCCCACAAACTCTTTCAATACAGCTATATACCATGGGTACAATGTTCATGTAATGTGCTGTGCATAGTAAAGTTACACCCACTTGTCACCCATGTTTGCCTAATCATTAGCTTGCTTATTTGTAGCAGGCATTGAGGATGGTTGCATACAGAATAACGGGTGAGCAACACTAATAGTCTACAGTCATGCTAACAGTTCTTTCAGGCTGTACTTAGTCACAGCTGAGCTTTGAGCTATGTGCTAACATCAGCATGCTAACACACTAACAAATGATGTTAATGATAAGGAGGTCTGTTTAACATGTTCAACATCTTTGTTTAGCGCATCAGCATGAGTACATTTACTGTTGGGAATTTACAGCAGGGAAAATAAGTATTGAATGCGTCAACATTTTGGGCTGTAAATATATTTCTAATAATCCACAAATACAAACAAATCAAAACAATAAGTCCATTAATTATGTAATGTGAAATAAATGAAATGACGAAGGCAAGGAATATTGAACACATGAAGAAGAGGAGGTACAAAAAGGCATGGAAAGCCAAGAAACCAGCTGAATTCTGTCAGTATTTAGAATGCAATCCCGCCCCCTATCAGTGCAAATGAATATCAGCAGTTTCAGTCCTAATTGACGGCCTGTAAAAAGGTTTGTCATTACCAAGGTGTCACACAAGAAACATCTCATGATGGGTAAAAGCAAAGAGCTCTCACAAGATCTTTGCAACCTCTTTGTTGCAAAACATAGTGATGGCATTGGTTACAGATGAATTTCTAAACTTCTGAACGTTCCAATGAGCACTGTTGGAACCATTATCCAGAAGTGGAAGGAACATTATTTCACCTTAAACCCACCACAACCAGGTGCTCCTCATAAGAGGAGTCAAAAGAATAATCCAAAGAGTTGTCAAAAAGCCAAGGACCACTCATGGAGAGCTTCAGAAAAACCTGGAATCAGCAGATATACTTGTTTCAAAGACCACAATAAGTAATGCACTCAAATGCCATGGCCTCTATGCACACTCACCACGCAAGACTCCACTAATGAAGAAAAAACATGTTGAAGCTTGTTTGAAGTTTGCTGCACAACATTTGGACAAGCCAATGAAATACTGGGAGAATATAGTCTGGTCAGATGAGACCATAATTGAACATTTTGGATGTCACAGCACACACCATGTTTGGAGAAGAAATGACACTACAAATCACCCCAAAAACACCATACCAACAGTGAAGTTTGGAGATGGGAACATCATGGTGTGGGGTTGTTTTCCAGCACATGGTACTGGCAGACTTCATATAATTGAAGGAAGAACAGAGAAATGTACAGAGACATTCTTGATAATAATCTGCTACCATCCACTCGATGCTGAAGCTGAAGCTAAAGTGTACATTTCAGAAAGACAACGATCCCAAACAAACAGCCAAGGAAACTCTCAACTGGTTTCAGAGAAAGAAAATAAAGCTGCTAGAGCGGCCCAGTCAATCACCCGACTTAAATCCAATTTAAAATCTATGGAACGAACTGAAGATCAGAGTTCATAGAAGAGACCACCGGAACCTTCAAGATTTGATGAGAGTTTGTGTGGAAGAATGTGCCAAAATTACTCCTGAGCAATGCATGTGACTAGTTTCTTCATACAGGAGGCGTCTTGACGCTGTCATTACCAACAAAGGCTTTCCTACCAAGTATTAAATCATTTTCAGGTAGTGTGTTCAATTCTTTTTGCTTGTGTCATTCCACTTTATTTCACATTACTTAATTTATGGACTTATTTGTTTTGAGTTCTTTGTATTTGTGGATTACTTGGGTTGTTACTGACATATGGACTTAATCTTGCAAGTGACGAGCAGCCAGCTCCTGTATAGGATTTGGTTGCATTTGTGTAAGTATATGGAGATCTTATTTATGTTATTTATGTCACGTTGTTGGTCCTCCTAAATTTGTGAATTTGCTCAGCTAAGTTACACTAAAATCAAATATTTAGGTCTAAAATATTAAACACTCATTGTCTACTGTTTTGTTATGATAGAAACAAACACAGGAGTATGTCATTTAGCCTACTTGATTTTCTTGTCAACTGCATCGCTTACTTCTCCAATTTTCTCCATGTACTGTCTGTTTCCATCTTCTATCTATGTATTTCTTTCATGTGTGTGTCCACAGGAAATTGTAGGTGCCAGTTCACTTGTGCATCAGCCTGTACGCTACTTGAGGGCCACCCCCCAGAAGACCTGCCTTGGGCCAACATCCAAGTGAACAAACAGACTTTATCTGCAAAGTTGAATAAGCAATAAAAACAAATTTCTTTTTGAAAGTCAGTATCATGTCCTAGTATTTAAATACATCACTTAATGATCTGCTGTTACCCACCGCCTAATTTACCTGACAACAGTCGAATAAGGGGAGTACTGGCACTTATTTTTTTCCACTTAAAGCACTGAATAGCCCCTTTAGAAATATCTTTACTGACAAAAATGTTGAAGCATTTAATACTTATTTTCCCCACTGTTCATGTCTCTGGTGATAAAACAAGTACTAGACTAATTGAAATTTTCTTCTACTGATGACACTAGATTAAATGTTTGAAGATCACAAACGGTATTTCAGTTCTTCCTGAGAGGATCTTCAGTGTCTGTACCAAATTTCACAGAAATAGATTCAATAGTTGTTGAGGCATTTCAATCAAAACAACCACTGTGAATGTCATGGTGGTGCCATGGTCAGTGGGACGCATCCTCTGGGGAACTTGAATGTCTCCACAAAATTTCATTGCAAGCCATCCCATAGCTGTTAAGGCATTTCTGTCTAAAGTGGTAGTGTGGTAGAGTGACAGACAGACAGACAGACAGACAGACAGACAGACAGACAGACAGACAGACAGTATATAGCAGCAAGCTGTTGTCTAATATCACAGTAATATAATATGAAATGATATCATATATAATATGATTCCTTCCTCATTATTCCATTTTCCATTAAAAAAGGAAATTGTCCTTGCAAGAAATATGAGATTTGGATTTTTGTATTTTAAAGGAGCATTCAACTGGTCTTCAGACTGACAAGACAGTGTTTTCAAATCTGGGTGAATGTGTTCCACAATCGGAGAAAAATGGGACAACTTGTGGTGTAAGAGGGGAGATGTGGCAGTGAAAATGTGTCCCTAGAGTCTACTGGTAGTGTGATTGTGATGTTGCTTTTACCCATGAAAGGAGCTGAGGAGGCCAAAACTCTCAGCTGTGGGGAGGGTACGAGGAACGGCACTGTGGCAAGAGGCTACTGACGATCTGCAAGAGACTGACACTGTTAGACACAGCACAGATATACACTGTAAATATTTCAGTAAACATGAAAGACAATAAAGCCTTCCCCAAAAGAAAGAAAGCAAGCACTCAACACTTACCTATGCATCAGTAAGCTTAAGGTTGGGTTGGATGTTTTTTTATTGTGATGGAAAGTTTGACCTCTTTTTTCAGTTTTGTTGTGTTGAAGGGCTATATTGCTAGGTATACTGTACAAACTTAAACTTATGTCTACATAAGAGATATTATGGAAATAAACATTCCTAGTGTGGAATAATGGAAGAGAATAATGATCAACCAACCATTCATGAAATATGACACACAAGGTAGAAATTCATGGATATTTAGCGTATATATTAACATAACACTGTACAGTTAAAGCTTTAAAATACTTGGTATGTACACGTGCATTTAAAGTGGTAAGACAGCAAAGAGGCATCAGACACATTTAGTGGTATGACATTTAACAGTCTGGATGCTTGCACAGCAGGGCATTAGCTCAAAGGTGCTGCTTACAGTATAGGACAGAACTCCCAACGAGAAAGGTTTGATCACATTACAACAAACCATGATTCTATAGTATTGTGTGATATGGTCAGGATTGTAAGGAGATAATGTTAGAAAAGACTGGAGTTTTAGCTTGACAGACATTTCATTTTTTTTTTTTTTTTTTTTAAATCCAGTAGGTATAGCCACAAAGCCATTTTGTCTGGCAAAGCAAGATTAGACTGAAGACCAAGAAGGATGCAAGGAAAAAAAGGAAGAAAAATACAGTACATGCAATGTTAGCCCTACAGAAAAACCCAAATTCATTTACTTTCCAGAGGTAGGTGGGGCTCCTTACCATTGGTCCATTATGGTCCAACAGTCATGTCATTATGGATGTATTTCACAATTCCAGTCCAAACAAGGCAATTTGTTCCAATCAAAGCTAAAGTGGAACCCATCTTTGAATTGTGATAGTTTACAGTTGGTGTTATGCTAACCCTGTTCCTGTTGCTCACTAATGCTGGTAATTTGCAAAAGAGCTTAAGTCCTGATGTCATCTAATTCACATTGTAACACAATACAATCTTTTGCTAACTGTATGCTAACTATATGCCAGGATATGCCATCCTGTTAGGCTTTCCCTTATCCATGATACCAACCCAAACTCTATCCTTTTTGACCAATCTTGGTATTTACTTATTTTCTTCCTTTCTTTTCACTCCATTGTATTTACAAGTTGGATTCAGCAATATGTGGCACTTTTTGAGCAATGACAGCTTCAGTTTCTTCCATTCCAGAGGACCCAAATAGATAAAGTATTTGGTTCCTTCTATGGCTACTACAATCTTGACAAAGCTTTGTTGGTTATCAAGTTAGTGAGCCTAAAGCTCTTCCAAGATATTTAACTGCCACAGTCACAAAATAAGGAAAAGGAATTTGCTATATGTTTTCATTAGACCTGAACTTATAGCGTTGACTTTCACCACTTGCTTTCGTTCTGAAAAAGTTGAGCTTTGATTTGATCCATTACAGTCAAACCCAATAATAAAATAATTTCTGACACGACCAGTTGTTTTGATTTCATGGAATGTCTGTATGGGAAAACTCCTTACATTTGAACATGACAAAGTCAGTGTCTTCAAGAACACCCAATAAATGGGCTGTTTGCTTCAAAAGCAAAAATGGAACATTTTTGGAAAAACAATCATATAAGCTGTGGATGGTGGATGAAATGAATACTAGGGATAGTACTTCAATATCAAACTGAACAAATTCCTTTAACTCTAATATTTCCAACCCTACTTGATTATATTTATTTGCCATATCATTCACCCCAAGGATTACTGCCAATACCAGAACACCATTAAGCACATGAAACTGCACATCTAGTATTTCTGTAGGTATACCATGGGGCAGAAAACAACATTTGACAGACCTCAGGTTTCTCTTCATTGGTAAAATTGGCTCCTAATCAAAATTTAGGATAAGTTGATATGTTGGCAGAGAACATGGAAATGTGTGTGAGTTGTATATATCTGTTTGGACAGAGCAAGGGTATCACAGAGAGGAGATCACACTGGTTTCCTTCTTTTACCTTAGCCAAAATACATGTTACACTCACGCAATATGTTCCTATTCCTTCTATTTAAGTTCAAACAGTATAGTCACTAGTCAGTTATAATCCTGTAGTATTGCTGACTAGCAGAGACAATGACAGCAGACACTAAGATTTACCAAAAGCATTTCAACCAGATCGAGAACCATCTCAAAATTTACATCATATGCATCAGATCTTTGTTTTTTTGGGGGGGTTTTTTGTTTTTTTAAAGCTCATCACCATTTCTGCTGACAAATTTCAAAATCTCACAATTCCTTTTTTTTTTTTGCTACTGAGTTTAAATCAACTTGGAGTTATTTGCATCATCACCCAGCCACAATGCAACTGACAAGAAATAAATGCTGTTATTCCACATCACTAGCTGCTGGAACATGATCATTTCTGCCACTAAGAAGCTTATAGTGTTTGTAACTGGAGGTATAAAAATATAAACTCACCACATGGCATTCTATGGCCTATACAGCAGGAAAAAAAACTATGCCATGGGAGTGCAAACTCATAAAAAAAAAAAAACTCGATTTACTGACAAACATGATACTATATATACAGTATATATCAAATCTTCCCTTTCTTGGAAAAATTATTGAAAGTTGTTTTTCAACAAACGCATGCTTTCATGATGCAGAACAATCGTTTTAATGCATTTCAGTCTGGATTTCGTCCACACCACAGCACTGAGACTGTACTAATCAAAGATTTAAATGACATACATCTGAATAATGATGCTTCCAAAACCTCAGTCTTAGTATTATTAGATCTCAGTGCTGCCTTTGATACGGTTGATCATGACATACTTCTTGACAGACTGGAAAAGTGGGTGGGACTTACTGGCACTGCACTACACTGGCTCAAATCCTATTTACAAGATAGAGACTACTTTGTGTCAATTGGTGAGCATGTGTCTGAACGAAAAAAGATAATGATTGGGGTGCCACAAGGGTCCATTCTCAGACCACTTCTTTTCAATATCTACATGTTGCCCCTAGCTCAGATTATGGAGCATCATAATATTGCTTATCATACTTACGCAGATGATACACAACTTTATATTTCTGTGTCATCACATGACTACAGTCCCTTACTTTCACTGAGTGAGTGTATTCATCAAATCAATGAGTGGATGTGCCAGAATTTTCTTCAGCTTAATGCAGATAAGACAGAAGTGATTGTTTTTGGCCCCAAAAATGAAAGGTCAAAGATCAGTGCTCAACTTAACTCCATGTCACTGACAACAACAGATAAAGCCAGAAATCTTGGTGTAATTATTGATTCGGACCTGAATTTTAACAAACATTTAAAGCTGATTACCAAATCAGCCTACTACCACCTGAAAAATATAACCAGAATCAAGGGTTGTCTGTCCAAAGAAGACATGGAAAAACTTGTTCATGCATTCATTTTCAGTAGGTTGGACTATTGCAATGGAGTCTTTACTGGCCTAAACAAAAAATCAATTAGGCAACTACAACTGATCCAAAATGCGGCTGCATGAGTCCTTACAAACACCAGAAAAATGGACCATATCACACCAGTCCTCAGATCACTACATTGGCCTCCTGTGAGTCAAAGAATAGACTTTAAAATCTTACTGTTGGTCTATAAAGCATTAAATGGTCTAGGACCAAAATATATTCTAGATTTATTGACTCCATATGAAGTATCCAGACCTCTCAAGTCATCAGGGACAGGTCTATTGTGTGTTCCCAGAATCAGAACCAAACGAAGTGAAGCAGCTTTCAGTTATTATGCTCCTCACCTGTGGAACATTCTCCCTGCACACCTGAGGTCTGCACCAAGTGTCAGCTCATTTAAATCCGGGTTGAAAACATTATTATTTGCTACAGCTTTTACTTAAAGTAAATGTATTTGCTCAATGGTTTTAATCATTTTTAATTGCTAAATTATTGTCTTTTACTGGTGTCTGTTTTTAATTTTCCTTTAATTGTATTTTATTTTTATTTTTTTGTTCTCTTCTAATCAAAATGTATGATTTTTATGCTTCTGTAAAGCACTTTAAATTGCCTAGTGTATGATTTGTGCTATACAAATAAATTTGCCTTGCCTTGCCTTGCCTATACAGTAGGGAGAGGACAAAATATTGATGCAGGAATATATTGTATAACTTCCTCTTGCAATACATTATCAATGGTGCCAAATATCGATATTTGTATTAAAATGCAGCAGCAGGAATGGATTCCCCTGCCAATTACACCAGAGCTGGATGTGGAAAAGTTGCAATCAGTGTGTATGTGTGTGTATGTGTTAAAGGGGCACTGAACTAAGATGGTGGGGCAGTAAGCCAGTCAGTGCTGTGCTTTGCGTAGATCACATGATGAATTACAGGAATGATGCTGTCTCCTTCGCCTCTGAGGTAAGAATTTGAATGGCAGAAGCAGAAAAACGCATGATTACAAGTTCTGAAATGTAATGGACAGAAATACCCTCCATCTGTTTTCTCTCCATTTTGTGATCGATTAATGTTGCCACTTGCCAGATCCCTGATGAAGTGATTTTAAAGCTAACGCTTGGTAAAGCTAATGCCCCTGATAAAGCTATTGTAAAGGTAATGCTTGATAAAGCTAAGACCCCTGATAAAGCTTGAGACAACTGTTGAATGATGTTAAATGAACCTGTAATGTGCGTTTGTCAGTCAAAATGGACACAAACCTGACGAAGATGTCATATGTAGTATGGCAGTTCAAGATTTCTATATCTGCACAATGATTTTAAGCATTCTAAACGCTAAATTATTGTCTTACTGGCTTCTGTTTTTAATTTTCCTTTAAATGTATTTTATTTTACTTTTATTTTTCTATTCTAACTTTTTTCTTTCTTTCTCTCTTTCTTTGAAATGTATGATTTTAATGTATTTTTATGCTTCTGTAAAGCACTTTGAATTGCCTGGTGTATGAATTGTGCTATACAAATAAATTTGCCTTGCCTTGCCTAGATCAGGACCTGCAAGTTTCAAGAAACTGCTTGTTTTGTTTTTTATTTTTTTAGGACTTTTTAGCCTTAATGATAGAAACAGCTGACAGTACGACAGGAAAAGGGGCAGAGAGAGAGGGGACGACATGCAGCAAATGAGCTGCAAGTGGGAGTCGAACCTGCAGCCACTGCAGAGGACTGACAGCCTTAATACATGGGGTGCACACCCTATCACCTGAACTATGGGGGTGCCCCAAGTAACTGCTTGTTAATTTTAATGAAGTGCAAAATAGAAATCAGTAGTTGAGAGGAAGGAAAAATACACAAATCTGAAACTATAGAGCATTTTTTAGAAAATGTGCATAATTTGGATTAAATTGTGCAAACAAAGACTACCTGTGTCGTCACATAAGGGAAGTTTATGTACATTTCCAACTAACTAGGCTATCTGATTCAAATTACACATCAAGGTGAGGCTTCAAAGAAATTGATCATTCGAGTGTGAGTGCAGTTAAGATCGGTCCCCCCCTGTCTTGGGGACCACAACTGCCCCTGTAGAGTGAGCCATTCATTTTTCTGAAACATTTTGTGATCATACTTTCTTTCAAACTTTTTTTCTAATTCCACAATGGTACCATAGCCCACGGGACGTCACCTCCATGTTCACGACTACTATATTTAAGTTTGTGCTCATGCCATACATGATTGGAAAGCTAAGATTTTTGTGATTCGATTGATGCAAACCATTTAAAGATACAATCACAACAGCAGGTACAATCAATGCCAACAACACACAATCAATTATAAAATTGCAGCAACTCACCAATGTCTCACAGTAACCCACTGATTGATAACACACAACAAAAAGTTTTGTTGCATTGGCAAAGGTAAAGATAATCCAATCCAGTAAAATATTTAGCCCAAAACAAGATGATAATCCATGAAAAGCTGTTTTATCATGTCAAATTTGCTGGCAGATGTGCTAAACCTCCACGTTGTCTCTGTTTTAACTTCAGTAAGTGTGTAAACAAAGATGATATGTTGGTTTCAAATGTACACTTCACTTTGACCTTTTTACAGATACCTCACTGAAACAATTAGGATCTGTTCCTCATTATCTGTTTTCATGTAAAGACTAGCTAATTGCAAATGAAGATGACTGCCGCTTATACAGCTCATGAAATTGGTAAAAAATATATGTAAAATGTCAATCTTCTGTATCATCTATATTGATAGCAATTTTCATTGAACTTGGACTAGGGTAAGGTTACTGTACTGTGGTCCCATTGTGTTTTCCAGCTAATAAGGCCCAGATCATCTGCAGGCATCAATGAGCAAAACAAAATTCAGACAGAAATAAAAACCTTATACTGCAGTTACGTCTCTTACTCAATGCCAGTAGCATCTTCTGACTGCTGGGGATAAAACTTTAGCATGTGACATTTCAGAAATGACCAAATCATACATGTACTCCAAATGGTTCAAGAACAGCTTTCAATTTACTTTGGGTTTGCCTTGGTAGGTGTTTTAGGCTAATTTTACAGGAATTTATCAGAATGGAAAGTGGTTCGAAATCACTGATCAAGCCGTAGCATACACAAAATATGAAGAAGACTCCTCATCAAATGCCATATGCCCCTAAAAATCAGATTGCAGACACAGAGCTTCAATGATTTACAGTAAAAAATAAAAAAAAAATAAAAAAAAAAAGGAGCCAAGCAGAAATCTGGAAAAGAAAAATACTGTCAAATGAGTTTTTGCCCCACGTTGCATATTGAAAAACCTGTGTGGTGTAGTCAAAATGGTGCAGTCATTTACAGTGTTAGACAAAAGTCAATAGTCAACAGACAACAGTAATAGATACAGAAATAAAGACAAAATGTGGTGATTAAAGGTTCCAGTGATACCATTGGGGAGAAAAGGAATGTGGACATTGGAGAAAAGTTGAAGGGGACATGGGCAAGTATTTGCCAAGTCTGTATTCTGGACAGCACCCAGACAAAGAAATATCGACAGTTACAAGTAGTTTTTGACTTTGCTGAGTCATTCTCCACCCCACTGGAAGCAATCAGTAGGGTGTAAGCCAAAAAAACAAGTACAAAGAAAACCAGCATTTTTAGATTGAGGTGCAGGTGCGGAAATAAAAAATAAAGTAAGCACATTAAAAAAAGGATTTCTTTCCAGACAGGCATTTGCTCTTAGGCTACACTGTGTATGTAATGTATAATAGGCTTTGTAAGGCATACACATACACAGGGAATACGGTATCATGTGTGCTGAACTCAGATATAATGTTAGCTAACAGTTAAAAGTCCACCCCAAAGCATTTTAAGAAATGCGACTGCTGTCAACTCAGGTCAAATGAGAAGATCAGCATCAATTGTATATTTCTCATCAAGTATATTTCTTCACATTTCAGAATTCCTTTAACTTGACTAGAATTTAATTCTAATTCTCAAACCTAATTTGAGAGATCTGTACTTCCAGTCAAAATGTTACCATATCTTATAGTCATTCTAGTTTGATTGTTGACTAATTCAAGGTTGGATGAGGTGTACCACGTTCCCTGAGTTTCGTGCAGTGCCGCAAACAAGCCTTCATATAACTTAATACATCCCCTCTGTGTTACCAGACAAACCTCTGCTGATGACCTCAGATGCAGAAGAGGGTGCTACATTTTGAGTTTAGAGTCTAAAGTCAGCCATGATGGTGAGTCAGAATAGTCTTGAATCACTTCCTCTTCCTGTCAGTGTGTGGATTTATAGATCCAAAATCACGTGGTTACACTTTCTTGAATCACCTGTTTGTTGAGTTAATTCCCTAATTTCATGGTGGGGTGGGGTGTGGGGGGGTGGGCTGAAAGTTGATGTACTTAAAAGAAGTTCAATTAAGAAATGAGGAGTAAGCTACTTCAGACTGCTGAGACAAATTGCAGAGCTAACTCCAAGTCATATTATATATTTGTACATTGACTAGACTGAGATTGAGGGACACACTAGTCATATGCCATGTTTGAATGCCCTCCACCTACCTTCCTCTTGCCACAGCCTTCCAGTCCGCACCTCTAACAAATCAATTTTTCATATGGAAGGAGAATGTAGTATTAGAGCATCCAAACATGGACATGCATAACTGTGTGCATGGCTATATAAGAACAAAGCACTAGATGGTGCTAGAGATGAAATTACAGAAATTGCAAAAGGGTGAGCTGATGGAGGCAACAACCCTGGACAAGAAGTTAAGGTGCCCCATCCTCATCTACAGCTGTCTCATCAGCATGTGTGTGAAATCAAAGCTGAAACACTAAAGGAGTCAGTATACTTCAAACAAAGTTGTTGTTGGAAGGCCAATCAGCCTCTCACAACCCTCACCTAAAACCCTAGCAACAGTGGAATTTGGGGGGCTGCATCCAGCATTTTTTGTAACTTTTCAAAACTGACAAACCAACAAGCATGCCAACTTGGCATGACTGCAGCGATTAGCCAGGTGTGCATAGCTCATTTTTTGTAATCCTTCACACAACTACCACCACAGATTACAATGCCACGAATTCTTTCGAGGTGAGACTATCATGTCTCACCCTTCTCTACAACAGATATCTCACCCCACCTTTGTGTGTGGCCACCCCAAACAGCTATAAACACTTTTGCTTTAAGACATGTTTGGACAACACTTTGTAGATCCTAATTTGTTTGAAGCATCTGAACCCCAAAGCATCCAAGTGCCTCATCAACGAAGGAGAATGCTTGCACTAAAAGACATGTGGTACAGTGTTTGTGTATACAGTATATGAGACTCACTACATTTCAAACAGAGTGGATTTTACATTGAATATAGAGGACAGTATTTAATGTGTCATGGCCCTCATTTGAACCAATGAAAGTATCCAAGTATTCAGTCAATATCTGAATGTCTCTGTGTTTGAATCAATTCATGCATATGTGGTCTCAACCTGAAGAATCTAAACGCTAAAAACTCTCATTAAAAAGCTTCTATTAATGTCCTTCTGTAGACCAATCAGCAGCCTCAGAATAAAAGGAAGGTGGGACTGCTTGTGCTCCATTTGTCAAATCCCTGAGCAAAGTCACTGAACATTCAGAACCCATTGGCCAAAGCTTAGGCACAGGAAAACAGGAACTGGGAAACAGGAAATCACTCTGTCCTCCTCTCTGTGAGCCCACACTCTCAGGTGATAAAAAGAGAAGGATGATGAGAGTTGTAGTTTTAGCGTCAATAAGGAGCCTGGTGGAAAAGCCTTCAAAAAGGCTTACAGTAAAGGACTTACAGTAGAGCGTCAGTACCGGGGCTGGTAAGAGCTGTAGTATCTGGGGTAGAGGGGTATGTAGTGGTTGGAATGGTTGTACGAGGTGGAGGTACCTGAGGTGAGGTAGGAATTGGAGGGGGTAAAAGCAGGAGAGGAACTGTAGTAGGCATGGGAATAGCTGTGGGAGGAAGAAGGGGAGTGGGGGGAGGAGTACTGGGGCGATGAGGAAGGAGTGTGGAGGACAGAAGAGCGTGTCAGGCTGGACAAGGGTCGAGTTCGGGGTGAGGGACTCCACAGGGAGCGCCTGAGCCCCAGTATTGGGGACCGGTAGGGAGAGGCAGGAGCAGATCCTGGTTGGGTGAGCCTGGTGTTGGTGGTGGATGGAGGAGAGGTATGAGATTCTGGGGTGTAGTGCCTGGAAGGGCCAGAGCTACGGGGTAGAGTGGGGGATAGGTTGACACTGAAACTGTGGGAGTCAACCACAAATGTCCGCACCCCCAGGGTCCACTGTGAGTGAGACAGCCTCAGAGGGGTTGAGGGCGGGGTATGTGCTGACGGAGAGGAGGGGGCCTCCAGAGATGGGGGACTCTCTGTCACTGAAGGGCCAGCCAATGAGGCAACCACTGGTGATGATGGACTGCGAGGGGGTATGTGTGACGTAGGCGAGGCCAGAGCTGAGGCCAGAGCTGCAGCAGCTGCACTGACCACAGATGTGCTAAGGGGCACAGTGGAATCATCGGGAAGAACTGATGTAGGACTAGTAAGGCCTGAAGAGGGGAGACTGACTGGGGCCAAAGTTGAAGTGGAGCCTTGGGCTAGGCTGGAGGCCGAAGCAGAGGCTGGAGGACTTACTTTGGGGGTGCTGGTCTTTCTGCGGGTCAGCCTGCTCCCACGGGTACGATGGGTCTGCTCTTGATCGAAGGCCAAATCCTCCAGGCGCTGGGTGAGGGCCAGTTTCTGCTGGATGGCCATCCGCAGGAGGGAGTTCAGAGTCTTCTTCTCATCCTCTGCTGCAGCCAACTGCCTCTGCATCTCATCCAGCTGGGTCACATACTCATCACACCTGAAAAGAGCAAGGTTTCAACAGTTTGACAGAGAAACAAAATGAAAGAGGGGTAAAAAAAAAAAGAGCAGGTACAAATGTGGAAATGACCACAAGAAAGGTAAAAACAGGCCATCAATTTTAAGTCAAGTAATTTAACATTATTGACTTATTTGCTGTATAGTTGGATTAGAAGATTGATATTATTTTCTTGAACAACCGCTGTAATGTCCTGAGGACCTCTTTAAAACATTTCATTTTTTATATATTAGAACAGACAGAGGCAGTCTAGTCTTCGTGCTAAGCTTAACTAGGCAGTTTCAGGCAAAAGCTTGTCTTCCCACCAAACTCTCTGCTACAAAAGCAAACAAGCTGATGTCCCAAAATGTCAACCCTAAACTTTAAGATTGAAAGTTTCTTGATTTTTGGGATTGAGAGAAAATGTTCACATACTGATACACTGATAAATGATATGAGCAGTACTGTACAACTGTGTTTTCCTGATTATAACAGTAGATGCCTTGTTATTACAAATTTAAAGGTACAATGTGTAATAATTGGCCACTTGTCAAAGGTTGCTCGAAACAAATAGAGGACAGTATATCACCAGAGTAACCTTTAAGTATTGCTCACTATACTCTTTGCTGTAGACTTCTTTGGCTGTAGCTAGAACCTGCTACTAGCTAAGAGGTTTAGTTAGTGCAGCTAGTCACCCTATTAGCTGATTGGAGCTACGTAAAAAGCCCACTCTTGATCCAGGGGTTTTAACCAACTATAGACCAATATCTAACCTCTCCTTTCTCTTAAAAATTCTTGAGAAAGCAGTTGCTAATCAGCTGTGTGACTTTCTACACAACAATAGGTTATTTGAGATTTCGATTTAGAGAGCATCATAGCATAAGTTGATACTGAAACGTGTCAGTAGATGCTGATATTATGCCACTGTGGATACCCTAGGCACAGTTGTATAACTGCTCTGCTCATGCACAGCTCAGAATTAAATGAGCAAGGCTGGAGCAAGACGCAAACTCGTCCTCTCTCTCATTAATCCACAGGTATGTTTAAACTTGCTTTTCCAAGATAAGCTCTGTTTGATAACTAATGTAAGGTTATTACAAGTAGTTTTATGTCATTTAGAAATGATGTTAAGAGCGAATAGTGTGTGAGTGCATAGTGAACGGGCAGCACCGAGACCCGCCATTTTGAGCATTTACTTGCGATAGTACTCTACTCTGGACATCTCATTTATACTCATTACAACACTTTA
The DNA here is from genome assembly GCF_039877785.1 of Chaetodon trifascialis. Classification (NCBI taxonomy): domain Eukaryota; kingdom Metazoa; phylum Chordata; class Actinopteri; order Chaetodontiformes; family Chaetodontidae; genus Chaetodon; species Chaetodon trifascialis. Next base: position 1,647,256 of record NC_092077.1, on the reverse strand, counting down.
CATTTCTGTAAATTTACACTTGCTTTCTGTTGCATTGCACATTTTTACTTTTGTTTCCTTCCTGTTTAAGGAATGTTACAGAGTTCAAGTCAGTCAATTAAAAGTAAATATTATAGAGAGAAACAGCATATTCAAACTAGTTCAGTTGTTTGTGAAGCATACTTGCGCCATAAATGCCAGACAGTTATGTGCAAAGCTAAAGCAGTGTTATGGTCAATGTTGTAGGGATTATGTGTATGTTATGTGAGTGTAGGAGTAGAAGTGTGTAAGCATGTATATGTGTTAGAAAATGAGTGAATGTAGATGTAAAAATGAGGATGTGATTTAGGGAGTATAATTTTTGTAAGGCAATCTCAGTGTATGTGGAATAGAATTTAAGTTATTGTCGATTTGCTTGTATTTATTTTTGGTAAAACAGATTTTATATTGTTTATTTTGGTTTTGTAGATTTATTTATTTGTGTTATATATGTTTTGGTGTGAATGTTGAATGTGAATAATGACTGTCATATGAAGTAAGGATGATTTAATTGAAAATGGAATAGATCTATGAAGTTATTCAGAATTAAATGAGCAACGGCTGGAGCAAGATGCAAACTTGTGTCCTTTCTCTCATTAATCCACAGTGCACCCTCGCCTGTGGACCTAGCGTTGCCAGGCAAGTTTGACTTCACCAATACAAAAGAATGGCAGAAATGGATGCTGAAGATATCCTGAACGTATTGCCACTGACGGAGGTGTAGAAACAGTCATACCAAGCATTAACGGGGGCTTTCACTGCACACTGTCTAAGTAAGAGTAACGTCATCTTTGAAAGAGCATGCTTCAACAGGAGGAACCAAGAGCCCAGTGAGAGTGTTGAATCTTTCATAACTGCTGTGCACACACTGGCTGAACATTGTGAATTTGGAGCCCTGAGAGAGCAGCTCATAAGGGACAGATTTGTGGTCGGCATACAAGATGCTAAATTGTCAGAAAGCTTACAGTTGGACGCAGATCTGACATTAGAAAAAGCTATGACAAGAGTGAGACAGAGTGCAGCAGTGAAAAAACAACAGCCAGTGCTACGTACATGGGACAGAACAGACTGCAGGACATGTTGAGACAATACACAAAAAGACCACTAAGGAGCAAAAGACAGTGAAAGAGAAAACAAACACACACAGTCATCCGGATGCAGCAGGTGTGGACAGGTGAGGAGACATTAGTGGAAGGACTGCCCAGCTCATGAGGCTGAGTGCAGAAAGTGCCATAAAAAGGGACACTTCACAAAGAAATGCAGGTCTACAGGTGGGGTCCATGACATTTCCATGGCACAAAAAGAGAGTCAAGAGGAGGAGGACTTTGCTTTTTTGGGAGAAATGTCCTCAGAGGAAAGTGATGTGTGGGAAGAAAAGCTGCAGTTGAATGGAGAAGAGACTGTTTTCAAACTGGACTGCGGCGCAACTGTTACAGCAATCCCAAGCAGCATGTTCTCCATTAAAAAACATGGGATTTTGCAGCTACCAGACTAAGTGCTGTATGGACCAGGAAATCACAGACTGGAGGTAAAAGGGTGATTTAAAAGGTAGCTGAGCTTTGAAAAGAGAGCAACTGAGCAACACATTTATGTTGTTGAGGAACTGTGCAAGGCACTGCTAGGTCTCCCTGCATTAAAAGCTCTCTCTCTCATTCTGCAGGTCTATGCAATGCAAGCCCAGCAGGAGGACTTTAAAGCTCAGTACCCCACAGTATTTTCCAGCTTAGGGAAATTAAAGGAGCCCTACAAATCGAGTTGGAACCCGGAGCCATTCCATATGCCCTGTCATCCCCGCGGCGAGTGCCCCTGCCAATGCGGGAAAAAGTCTGAGCGGAGCTGAAACGCATGGAGGACATGGGGGTGATTTCCAAAGTGACCCAACCCACACCTTGGTGCGCTGGCTTGGTCGTGGCACCCAAGGCACAGCCAGAGAAGATTTGGCTGTGTGTGGACTTAACACATCTAAACAAGTGGGTGCGGAGAGAGAGACAAATCCTCCCAGCAGTAGAACACACCCTGGGGCTAAAGTGTGCCACCTCCGGCTTCTGGCAAATCCCGTTGTCAGAGGAGAGCTCACTTCTCACAACTTTCATTAGCCCATTCGGACGATATGCATTCAATCGTCCACAGTCAGGATTTCCTCAGCTCCAGAGCATTTCCAGCGTCGCATGTCCCAGATGCAGGAGGGCTGTGAGGGGGTCGTGTGTGCTGATGACATAGTCGTGTATGGAGAGGACATGCAGCAACACGAGAGACTGCATCGGGTCCTGAACAGGCTGAGAGAAGAGGAGCTGACGCTGAATGAGAAATGTAAGTTTGCCAAAGACATCTTCATGTTTGTGGGGCACCGGGTCACAGCAGACGGTGTGACACCGGATCCAGGCAAGGTCAAAGCGGTCATGGAAATGCCTGAACCAACTGGAGTTGAAGGGGTGAGGAGAGTGATCGGAATGGCCGACTACTTGGGGAAGTTTTTACCCCACTTTGCTTCATACACCCGCCCGATAAAAGTGCTGGGAAGCACCACAGAAAGAGGCATTTCAGAGACTGAAAGCTGAACTGAACTCACCAAGAGTGCTGGCCCCATACTCACCAACAGCTGAGACATGCGTATCGGCTGATGCCTCATCTTGTGGCCTAGGAGGAGTCATGAGTCAACAACAGACAGATGGAAAATGGAGGCCGATAGTGTTCATCTCCAGAGGTATGTCAGAGGCGGAAAAACATTATACACAGATTGAGAAAGAGGCGTTGGCTGCTACGTGGGCTTGTGAACGCCTGCCACCATATTTGCTGGGACTGAAGTTCAAGTTAGAGACTGATCACAAGCCTCTGGTGCCACTGCTGAGCACGAAAGCACTGGATGAGATCCCTCTGAGTACTAAGGTTCCGGTTAAGGCTGATGAAGATCACATTCGACATTGTGCATGTGCCCGGGAAACAACTGATAACGGCGGACACATTGTCAAGAGCCCCTGTGAAACACACGTTTACACAGGAGGAAAGAGGCAATGAGGCAGAGGTCAAAGTGTTTGTGGATGCAGTCATTCAAAGCCTCCCTGCCACGGAAGCGAGATCGAAAGTGATTCAAGAAAAGCAAAAAGCCAACCCTGTCTGTGCAAAGCTCATGAAATACTGCCAGCCTCAGCGGCCGGAGAGACATGCACTGCCTCCAGACCTGGCCCCCATACTGGCCAGAAAGAGAAACCCTGACTGTGGCAGGTAGGCTGCTTCTCAGAGGCCAGAGAATCGTGATTCCCCACTGCATGAGACAAGAAATCCTACACAACCTCCACAATGGGCACCAGGGTATTGTTAAATGCAGAGCAAGGGCACACCAGTCTGTACAGCTGTGAACTCTTCAAAGACTTTGCCACAGAGTATGGGTTCACACATATGACCAGCAGCCCAAGATACCCGCAGGCGAACAGAGAAGCCGAGCGTGCAGTGGCTACAGTAAAAGGACTGTGGAAAGGGGGTGGTGAGAAACTTAAGGCTCTCATGACATATCGAGCCACACCACTGAAAAATTTTTTCAGTTTCTCCCCTGCACTCCTCATGGGGAGACAGCTGTGGACAACCATACACAGCTCCCAACAACCTTTATTCCCCAATGGCTGAATATCAGAAGATTCAGGAAGTCTAAAAAGAGGGCTAAAGAGAACCAACAACAGAAATACAACCTGAGACACAGAGCCCGCCCCTTACCACCACTGCAGCCCGGTCAAAATGTGTGGCTGCCAAGAGAGGAGAAACAAGGGACTGTCATTCAGCAGGCCACAACACACAGGTCCTACCTTATACACACTGATGAAGGACAATTAAGGAGAAACCGCACACACATGCGCACACTACACCAGCCACAACCTCAGACAAATCCAGAGGTACCTGTAGCAACCTCAGAACCAGGTCACATTGAAACACATACTCACATCACCAGAGAGACAAATGCCCAAAAACATGCTGACACAAGCAGCACGCCATATGTGACCACATCAGGCAGAGTGTCACACCCTCCACAGCATCTGAATTTGTAAAATTGTACTATTCGGAGAAGAATAGAAAACTAACTAACTAATCTAATCTAATCTAATCTAGAGAGGGGATCTGCTCTCTGGTGTCATCACTGCAAGCAACATGATTCACATTGTCATTGTTAATCTGAAAAAATATTTAGTTGACTTTAATGTCTCATGTTTCATCTCTGACCTGGTGGCAAACATGGCCCGCAGAGAGGAGAAAGTGGCGGCATCCTCCTTAAGGGCCTTCAGCTCGTTCCTCAGCTTCATCATGGTGTCAGTTACCATGGACTTCTCTGCCTCATACTTACTCTTCAGGTTGGCCAGGGCACCCTCTGCCGTCTGAATAAAACACACACACACACAAATCATAAATTCCTCACTTCAGTTTCTGTTTCCCACCATCCCATTTAATCATATTCAGGCTATGAAGGCACATATCTGCTACTACAAAAACCAATGCTTACAGTGAAGCTGGTACTTACAACCGCTCTTCAAGTGAGTATTTAGTACTCTGTACAGGAAGTGACTCACAAGTCCTGTGCAGGCTGACTGATTGTGGCAGTATAATTGTCCTTTCCAAGACTATACTTTGCACTAAGTGTAAATCCAAATCAGAGTTCCATTTCATGAAATGACTCAGTCGATGATGTTAGCTTTAGTCTCTGCTTTGGGAAAGCTTTGGGACTGCTGAGTAAGTCCTTCAATCAATGTAATGGTGTGTTTCAGGGAATAAGGATGTGAGATGTGCTGTTCATGGCAGTGCTGACGTGCTGAGGTAAGCGTATCGTCTCACATATCGTCTCACTTCCTGTTTCTGGTTGCTGCCTTAGGAGTAGCGTGCGTTTGTCGCTCTTGTTCCTCTGAGTGTAATTTGCTCTGTGTTTTGTTACAGCGGCCTTTTATCCGCACTCTAAAGTAACATTAGTTCTGCTCAAGCACCCATAAGTCTGTTTATTTAGCGACCGTCAATTTTATTTGTCTATGCGCTTGTCTGCTCTGCTAGCTACACCAGCTTAGCCTAGCAGCTAGCAATGGCTTCTCTCTGTCCCTCTCCAGCTCTTTCCTGCTTGGTGTGTCACATGTTTAGCTACTCCTCTGCCTCCTTTAGTGATACTGGTACATGTAATAAATGTAGTTTATTTGGTGAGTTGGAGGCGAGGCTTAGTGAATTGGAAGCTCGGCTCCGCACCATGGAAACCAAACCATTAGTTGTAGTTAGCCAGGCCCCCGTAGCCGGTGCGGACCAACCAAGTGCAGCTCCGGCTAGCTGTCCCTTGACAGCTCCCGAGCAGCTGGGAAATCAGGGAGGCTGGGTGACTGTTCGAAGGAAGCATAGTCCCAAGCTGAAGCCCACGGGTCACCACCAACCGCTTCATGTTTCTAACAGGTTCTCCCCACTCGACGACACACCCGCTGAGAAACCAACTCTGATTAGTGGCAGCTCCATTTTGAGAAACGTGAAGTTAGCGACACCAGCGACCATAGTCAAATGCCTGCCGGGGGCCAGAGCGGGCGACGGCGAATCAAATTTGAAACTGCTGGCTAAGGATAAGCGTAAATACAGTAAGATTGTTATTCACGTCGGCGGTAATGACACCCGGTTACGCCAGTCGGCAGTCACTAAAATTTATGTGGAATCGGTGTGTACATATGCTAAAACGATGTCGGACTCAGTTTTCTCTGGACCCCTGCCAAATCTGACCAGCGATGACATGTTTAGCCGCATGTCATCATTCAATCGCTGACTGTCGAGGTGGTGTCCAGCAAACAGTGTGGGCTTCATTGATAATTGGCAGACTTTCTGGGGAAGACCTGGTCCCATTAGGAGAGACGGCATCCATCCCACTTTGGAGGGAGCAGCTCTCATCTCTAGAAATCTGACCGATTTTATTTATGAACCTAACCCTTGACAACTCAGAGTTGAGACCAGGAGGCAGAGCTGCAGTCCTACATGCTTCTCTGCGCCTCCATTAGAGCAGTTACCCACCCAACACTCCATAGAGACTGTGTCTGCCCCCCGACCACATAAACTAAGTAAACCAAAAGTACAGAGAAGAGGAGTTAAACATAAAAACTTAATTAAAATTAAAACAACCACTGCAATAGTACAACAAGATAGGAAAATTAAATGTGGACTCCTTAACATCAGATCTCTGTCCTCTAAAGCTGTTCTAGTAAATGAGTTAATATCAGACCATAATATTGATTTATTTTGTCTGACTGAAACCTGGCTGTGTCCTGAAGAGTATGTGAACCTAAATGTGGCATAAAAAGGGTCACTTTTTATGGCACTTAAAAAGTGTCCCTACTCCTCCAAGCCATATTAATACTCACATTTCTCAAGGCAGCGGCAGAGGAGGTGGAGTTGCAGCCATTTCTGACTCAAGCCTTTTGATCAACTCTAAACCTAAACTCGACTATAACTCATTTGAAAGCCTTGTTCTCACTCTTTCTCATGAAAAATGGAAAACAGTGCAGCCAGTTTTATATTTTATAGTATACTGCTCTCCTGGTCCTTACTCTGAATTTATAGCTGAGTTTTCAGAGTTTCTATCAGGTTTAGTCCTTAAAGCAGATAAAGTAATTATTGTAGGTGACTTTAATGCACATGTCGACGTTGATAATGACAGCCTTAGCACTGCATTTATCTCAGTATTAGACTCAGTTGGCTTCCATCAGAATGTACATGAACCAACTCACTGTTTTAACCACACCCTCGACCTTGTTCTGACATATGGCATTGAAATTGAAGACTTAATAGTCTCCTCACAGAATCCTCTTTTATCGGACCATCATTTAATAACTTTTGAATTCACATTACCAGACTACCAGCCAGTAGGCAAAAATTCTTATACCAGACTCCTGTCTGATAGTGCTGTAGCTAAATTTAAGGATATGATCCCATCAGTATTTAATTCAATGCTATGTCTCAATACAACAAAGGATTCCTATGCTAACGTTAGTCCCTCCCAGATTGACTACCTGGTCGATCGTGCTACAGGTTCATTGCGTATGACACTTGACTCTGTTGCTCCCCTAAAAAAGAAGAAAATTAGGTTGGATGTTAGCTCCATGGTATACTCCTCAAACCTGCAAATGAAAGCAAACTTCACGGAAAATAGAAAGGAAATGGCGTTATACAAATTTGGAAGAATTTTGGTTCGCATGGCAAGACAGTCTTAAAATATACAGGAAAGCCCTCCGCAGTGCCTATTACTCTGCACTAATAGAGGAAAATAAGAACAATCCCAGGTTTCTCTTCAGCACTGTAGCCAGGCTGACAGAGAGCCATAATTCTGTTGAACCATGCATTCCTTTAGCTCTGAACAGTAATGACTTCATGAGCTTCTTTAATGATAAAATTCTAACTATTAGAGACAGAATTCATCGGCTCCTGCCGTCAACAGGTACTGTTTTGTCTTCAAACACAGAAACCGTAGAAACTGTTACTCAGTCTGTCGCAGTTTTAGACTGTTTTACTCCTGTCGACCTTCACCAACTAATTTCAATAATTTCATCATCAAAATCATCAACCTGTATTTTAGATCCTATCCCGACTAAGCTGTTTAAAGAAGTATTACCTCTAATTGACTCTTCAGTATTAGACATGATCAATCTGCCTTTATCAACAGGCTACGTACCACAGTCCTTTAAAGTAGCTGTGATAAAACCGCTACTTAAAAAGCCTACTCTTGATCCAGGGGTTCTAGCCAACTATAGACCGATATCCAACCTTCCCTTTCTCTCAAAAACTCTTGAGAAAGCAGTTGCCAATCAGCTGTGCGACTTTCTAAACAATAATAGTTGATTTGAGGATTTCCAGTCAGGATTTAGAGTACATCATAGCACAGAGACAGCACTAGTTAAAGTTACAAATGACCTTATAATTGCATCTGATAAAGGATTTGTCTCTGTACTAGTCTTATTGGATCTTAGTGCTGCATTTGACACCAATGACCATGCCATCCTATTGCAGAGACTGAAACACTTCATTGGCATTAAGGGAACTGCGCTAAGCTGGCTTAAATCCTACTTGTCAGATCACTCTCAGTTTGTACGCGTTAATGACGACTCCTCTGTGCTCACTAAAGTCAGCTATGGAGTTCCGCAAGGTCCTGTGCTTGGACCAATTCTATTCACCTTATATATGCTTCCTTTAGGTAAGATTATCAGGAAGCACTCAATAAATTTTCATTGCTATGCAGATGATACCCAGCTATATTTATCAATGAAGCCAGGAGAAACCAGTCAGTTAACTAGACTACAGGCATGTCTTCATGACATAAAGACCTGGATGACCTGCAATTTTCTGATGCTAAAGTCGGACAAAACTGAAGTTATAGTAGTAGGCCCTAAACATCTTAGAAAGTCACTTTCTGATAACATAGCAGTTATGGATGGCATTGCGCTGGCCTCCAGCACCACTGTAAAGAATCTGGGAGTCATCTTTGACCAAGACATGTCTTTTCACTCCCATGTAAAACAAATTTCAAGGACTGCCTTTTTTCACCTACGTAATATCGCAAAAATCAGGCATATTTTGTCTCAAAATGATGCAGAAAAACTAGTCCATGCATTCGTAACTTCCAGACTGGATTATTGCAATTCCTTACTATCAGGCTGCCCAAATTCGTTGCTGAATATTCTCCAGTTGCTCCAGAACGCTGCAGCACGTGTTCTGACAAAAACCAGGAAGAGAGATCATATTTCTCCAATACTAGCCACTTTGCACTGGCTCCCTGTAAAGTTTAGAATAGAATTTAAAATTCTCCCCCTTACTTACAAAGCCATAAATGGCCAGACACCTTCTTATCTTAAAGAGCTCATAGTACCTTATTGCCCCACTCGAACACTGTGTTCCCAGAATGCAGGTCTACTTATGGTTCCTAAAGTCTCAAAAAGCAGAACAGGAGTCAGAGCATTTAGCTATCAAGCTCCTCTCCTGTGGAACCATCTTCCAGTCTTTGTCCGGGAGGCAGACACTGTCTCTACATTTAAGAGTAGGCTTAAAACTTTCCTTTTTGATAAAGCTTATAGTTAGGGCTGGCTCAGGCTTGTCCTGGACCAGCCCCTAGTTATGCTGCTATAGGATTAGACTGTCGGGGGACCTCCAAAGATACACCGAGTTCCTCTGTCCTTCTGTCCCTCTCCATCTGCACGCTGTGTTCATGTCCTACCACGGCATGTTAATAACTTAGCTCCTTCCCCGGAGTCTCTGTGCTTGGTCGTCTTGCACGTTCCACAGTGGCTGAATCTGGATTGTGGATTGCAGCGGCTTCTCCTGCCTTGGCCCTGCCTGACATCCACTGCAACTGCTACTACTGTTATTACATCCACTGTCACTGTTACTGTGACTGCATGTCTGTCTCTCTCTGTCTCTCTCTCTCTCTGACTGCATTTCTGTCTGTCTGTCTGTCTGTCTGTCTGTCTGTCTGTCTGTCTGTCTGTCTGTCTGTCTGTCTCCTCTCTTGCTCTCCCTCTCTCACCCAACTGGTCGAGGCAGATGGCCGCCCACCCAGAGCCTGGTTCTGCCCGAGGTTTCTGCCTGTTAAAAGGAAGTTTTTCCTCGCCACTGTCACCAAGTGCTTGCTCATGGGGGAATTGTTTTTTCTCTGTAGACAAAAGAGCTTGGTCTGTACCAGCTTTATATGGAAAGTGTCCTGAGACAACTTCTGTTGTGATTTGGCGCTGTACAAATAAAATTGAATTGAATTGAATTGAATTGAATTGAATTGAATTGAATTGAATTGAATTGAATTGAATTGAATTGAGATAGCTTTTTAAATCATAAAAATATCAATGATTTGTCTTTTTGCCATATTGATTACAAATATAACCATGACCATTAATCATTTTCTTTCTTTGCAATTTACCATACCCACAATGTGTTCCAGGAACAAAGGTAAGGGTGTGCCTGAACACTTCCTGTATTTATACACTGAGTGACATCTCAGTGATGTCACTGGGATAGACCAATTATTCCAGGGGGAGTAAATTAGGTTAAGTATGTGTTATTTATGTTGATTGTAATCTATGTATGTATGGTTGCAATTGTTTGGTAAAGGGTAAACTACATCAAGCCGTTTGATGTCAGTGAGAATGAATAACTTCATCACTGTAGTCACCTGCATCATGCATGGCTCCTAATGATGGAAGGGGCTATTTAAGTACTTGCATTATGGCTGTTGGGGGGGGGGGGGTTGGATGTCAGAGTGTAGCTGTGGACAAAAGACGTTAAATTAAGTTGCAATTGTATCAACCTGCCTCTGTTAAAATGTTGGACAAGCAACCATACCCAAAACATTGGCACATTATTCACCTGACACGGTCCAAAAACATGGAACACTTGTTACTATCGTTCAGCTACACTCACAAAATGAACACCTCACATATCTCACCTGCTTGTTAGCCTTCAGCACCAGTCTGAGGGTTGCTATCTGCTCTCTCTTGGTGCTGAGCAGAGACTTGAGCTTCAGGATCTCCTCCACACAACTTTCCTTGTCCTTGTCGAGAAGAGGGCCCACCTCCCTGGCTGCAACTCTCTGTCTTGACAACTGCAGAGACCTGTCTACTGCACGCTGGAGGTGCTTAACCTGGGGGCGGAGACAAGAGAGACAGAGGAGTGAGGACAAGAGTGGATAAGAGGATGGAAGACATCCACTTCATTTTGCTGGTCTTCAAAAGGAAATGTGAGAGGTGAAAAGAAGTTCTTAAGGGATTGAGAGTGGAAAAGAGAAATTATGAGAAGGCTAAAAGGATGTATTTCATCTGAGGGGGAAGACAGGAGAGGAGAGATCAACAGAAAGAAGGGAGGGGAATTATAATACACAGCTTTAGAAAAAATAAAGCACACCATAGTTTCCTAATGTGCCATCTCTTAGGCAAGGACTCAAGAGAGGTGAGAGTGGAGAGGAAGGAAAGGGAGAAAATATAAGAGAAAGGAAAGGAAAGGAAAGGAAAGGAAAGGAAAGGAAAGGAAAGGAAAGGAAAGGAAAGGAAAGGAGGGTAGGTTGACAGACAAGTTTAAGAAATGCAAGGAAAGAAAGGAGAAAGGGAATTCCATCGACACTAAACAGAGAATTGTGTTCTACCTGGTCTCTGATGATTGCGTTGAGGTTGTAGACGTTCATAGGCTCCCTGCGCAGCTCACCAGCTGGTTCCAGGGCAGGTGATGATGATGATGATGATGATGATGAAGAGGCACTGATGCTGGGTGAGCATGTAGGAGGTGTGCAGGGTGGCAGGCTTTGTTCAGATGGCACCTGGAGGCCCTCCCTGTCCCCCTCCTTTTCCTTTCTCCCACCCTCCCTAGATAAGGGATCCTTGGATGGAGACTCTGAGGGGCTCCGCGACTCCCCAGGAGTTGAGGCTGTTGAAGCAACAGTGGCCAGACGCCTGGCAAGGCGTGGTGTGAGAAGAACTTTGCTGTTGTCTGAAGACAGGGCTTTCAGATTAGCACTGAGGCCCCTGAGCCCTCTGCCTTGTCTAGAAGAAAAACAAAGTGAATTAGGTTTCTTAACCAGTAGAACCATTAACATGTTGGTGGATATCTGCAGCAGATATTCACTGACTCTGGACATTGAGCCTACCTCTTCCTGTTGAAAGACAGACTCTGTACTCATTCCACCACCCTTTTGCCAGTTTCATGAGTTGCTTTACTTTGGAGTTATCAAAATGAGGTCTGTCAGCCAGTAGTATATTTGAATCAATAAAGCACTGTGCCTTTAAAATATTTTCCTTCCCTGTACCTCCTAGGCAAATTGGTCTCAAAGAAGTGGCCATCCAGGTCACAAAGTAGTATCCTTTAGTGCATTAGAAATATAATTTAAGTATAGATAAGTCATTACAAGTACATTTTTGCTTTTTGTGCTTAATTTAAAAGTTTGACACTTTACATACATAAAAGTGTACTTTTAAATAGATGTTATAACTTCTACTTAAATGTATTAAAAGTGATATTTCAAAGTACTTCTACTTTGTTGTAACTGTAGTATAAATTATACTTAAATGTGATTTTAAAGGTGTACTAAATTCCAAATGCTTTTAATAGTAATAATGTATACTCATGAAAAATATTTATTTTCAAGTCCTTTGTTATACACTATTAGCACGCAAAATTAAAGTGTCCTTTAATACTTGAAGGCAACAAAAAGTAGCACAAATTGTGTTTAGTATGTTCTTCAAAAAGCAGAATATTTTTTCACCTGGGCAGACTAAGGCCAGTTTCACACCAAACAACAGCAATGCACTTAACAACGGTCTCTTCATTAAGTCCATTGTTTAGTAGCATTATTAATGGTACCAGAGAGGACCGAAGTTGATCCCAGATCTATGAATCAGCTTCAAAGGAAAAAAGTGGCCATAAGTGGTTTCAAGGCCCTACAAGAACAGTTTCAGGAGCTTACTAGGTGCCTGACTTACCAACATGAAACTTCTACCATATGGAGACACAGTGCATAAGGACAAGTGTTGGCATTCAGTGCATAACCAGATAGGAACCAGGTGAAGGTGGTGCCTTGGCAGATAGACCACTGGTTTTAGGAACTGTTTGAGACATGAAATGTCTGATCTCTGGTGGGGAAGAAGTTACCAGACAAACCTGAGTTAACCCAAAAATGTGCAGTTCCTTGTCTGTAAGATCTTCAAGTCCCACCACTGTGGTAGGTTTGGGACATGGAATTCAACTAGGTGTTGCTTAGAGCTGTGGCAAGAAGGTTGCTAGTGCCCACAATTTTCTGGTGGACACAATTACTGGACACCAATCACGGGAACTTTGAAAAATCTTGTTCCACCTTTAGATGTTGCATGAGTCCGACTAATAAATAGTCAAACCTGTAGTAGTCTAGCATGACGAGGTTAGGCATCTCATTGTTGCACAGACAGACATGGTGGTACAGCTGGGCAAGCTCCTCGCTCAGAGTCACCAACTCATCCTGAGCTGCGTTCAATGCCCCATGGCTCTCATTGGCTGCTGACTTTGCTACCTGTAACTCCAACTCCAGACTGGAAACCTGAGATAGGAAAAGAGGGCATTCTTTATCTCTGTAACTGTCTCTGAATCTATTCAGACACAGTCTGTATGATGTGCTTACCTTCTCCCGTCCCTCCCGGCAGTTCTTCTCCAGTGATGAGACCTGCATTTCCAGCTTCTGGAGCTGACCGTTTCCCCTTGGCTTCTCCTCTGCTGCTCCCTCCACAAACTGAGCCAGTCTGTCCTGGAGAGACTTCACTTCTGCCTTGAGTTCAACCACCTCCGTCACAGCCACACGGTACTTGCACTGCAGAATCTCCAGACCTGGTGTCTGGTATGAAAATACTTGACTTTTGTTCAGTGTTTCACTTTTATCTTCCCCAGCTCTTTCTTCTTCTTCTTCAGACTCCTCATCATCCCTGTCCAGCTCCATTAGGGCCTCATGGCTGAGCTGAGAGGCTTCCTGGTTGAGGTGGGCCCTTCGATGCAGGCGGCGGAGGGCAATGACTTTCTGACTGAGGCGGAGGGCCTTCTCATGCTGCTTGGTTAGGGCCCCCTGAGTGTGTTGGAGCTGAATCTGGGAGTCTTGGAGGCTGGTCATCAGTGCTGCTTTCTCATATTCAACCTACAGGGGGCACCAGCAAGATTCAAATAGATCAAATTTAGACTTGGGGCTCTATTTTCGACTCCGCCGCTGGCACGGCGCAGGCGCAGCGCAAGGTCAGGTCCGCTTCACTGATGGGGCGTGGCAGCGCACACTTTAGTATTTTCGTGCACTGCACCGCCGGTGCATCTCCTCCCCCTTCTCATCTCAGTCCCACCCAGTGGCGCAACTCAGAAGGAGGGAGGGGAGAAGGCGTGGAGTGGGTTTGACACAGCCGAGGCAAATCTTCACCAATCACACCAGCTCCTCGCCTCACCTTTAACAACGCTGCTGGTGAGGCGCATGGCAAGTTTCGAGGATGACTGAGCCAGAAAGTGTCCGACACCCAAACTTCTCCCAGGAGGAGACTGACGTCACTCATGTCTAAATATGAGGTCCTTAAATGGTAAATCCTTGGCCTCCTCCTCATCCTCCTCATCCTCCTCAAAACAATGATGTACTCTATCTTTGTAGATAACGTTAAGCATTACAATGATAACATTTGTATTTCGAATGAAATGACGATCATCACTTACATTTTTTCCACCTGTCTGTCTATCTCTGTCTCTTGAGTGCTCTGAGATAGATGCAGTATATGTGCTCTGTAGGATGCCACGGCTGTTTCTGGTTGGCATAGCGGCGTTAATTGATTAGTTCGCATCCCTGTTTCACCTGTGTATATTCGGTCAGGGTGAGTGACCATTACGCGTGCCGAACGCGCTTGCGAAGTGGTCAGATGACATACTGATCAAAAATAGGTCTGACTGTATGTGCTGACTCAGACAGTTGCATTGAATCGTGGCTGTTGCTAATTATTGATCACAGTGTGTGTTCGATGACTGACCAAGCACTGCTGAAAACACCGTTAAAACCACGCTGCCATCTTGTTGAAGGTTTGATATATGGCATCATCAACCACGTTTTCAGTGGATAGCCGTTATTACCTAGCAGCCACCCATCCAGAGGGGTGTCCACCTGAAAGACTGTAGGGATGCTAGAATTCGCCAGGATGAATGAGTCATGTGCTGACCCGGGGAAAGTGGCATACACGTTTGTCACCAGGCAATTTGAGTCACAGATCACCAGACATCCCTGTTTCACCTGTGTACATTCGGTCAGGTTGAGTGACCATTACATGTGCCAAATGCGCTTGCGATGTGGTCAGATGAGATACTGATCAAAATGACTGTATATGCTGACTCAGATTGTTGCATTGAATCGTGGCTGTTGCTAATTATTGATCGCAGTGAAATGCCAGACACTGTGGAAACCTGCCTGTGAGGTATTGGTGACGTGAGCGAACGACTCCAGTTTCCGAAAAACCACTTGCCTGGCGAGTTGACAAGGTCTGGGGTGGCGAGCTTTCAGCGCACTTTTGCGCCGCGTGCGCAGACCGAAATGGATGAAAATCCAAATGCGCCGGCTCATTATGCCGACACCTCCCTCTACTGCACCGCAACGCCCATCCTGGCGCACCTCTGTACGCCTTGGTTTACCAAAATACAAAGTGCGCCATGCGCCTGCCTGCGCTGCACGAAAATACTACTGCACCGGGTGCGCAGCCTGCGCCGCGCCGGGGGCGGAGTCAAAAATAGAGCCCTTGGTCTTAAATTGGCATCCCTCATTGAACGGCCAAAAATTGGGGGACCAAGTCAAATTCTGCAGCTTCATCTTCATCAGATTCAATGACTATTTTTACAAAGACAAGTTTGCACTCACTTCCCAACTGACTGTCCCTGATTCACCTATCAAAATAATCAAGGAGAAAATGTGGAGAAATCTGGTCCTGGTCCTGGGACTGGGTCCGTATCAATTATCCTCTGATGTGAGCTACACACAAATCAACTTGGGCCCTCCTAACCTGCCGCAAGAGTCACCAGGTGTGCCTAAATCACTTTTGAAACCTTTTATTTTTGACAATAACTGAGTGAGCCTGCAACAGGCAGTAAGAGGAGACCAGAATTGACCAGGAGAATGAAAGGACAAGACCATGGACCATGGTGACCACAAAAATGATCAGTCCTACATGTCTGTTAAACAGCTGAGGCTGACAAGTCTCACGATATGTCATAATATACCAGCAAAGAGAGGTGATCAGATCAGGTCAGAGAAATTGGAGGGGAACAGTTGCATTCACATCAAAGAGTGGACATGTCAATCAAATATGATGTTCCTCAATTTCATGGCACACCTCTGATAAATAGTTAACAGCATTAATGTGGCAAGAGATGTGATAAAAAATAGCAGGAAAAGATTACTAGCTGTGGAATAAATGGATGTAAACTAGGACGGTTTTAAATAATTAAAATAAAATTGGCTTTTGCTAATGTTTTATGAGGAAAGAAGCGGAGTTAGCATGTCTGGTAGGCCTCATGGATACACACATTTTTTTGGTGACGTAAAAACAAATGTGTTTGTATACAAGAAAACTCCACAGGGTGCCTTTAATAATAATGTACAAAGCTTAAAGTGGTTTGTGGTGGTGTGGTGTGATTATTTTCATATTGGAGTAGTTGTAGTAGAAGTATGTGTCCGTACCTTAAGACCTACATTAGCGTTATGTCCAAAAAAATAGTTTCTTCATTTCACAGAACCCCTTTGCAGGAATCCAAATGTGCAGGGCTCCAGCAAAGAGTCCAAGTTTGTCTGGAACATGAGTTAACCCACCCCATGTCTCTCATCAGCCTGTACTATTGTCCATAAAGACTAAAATGTCAAAAACGTGATGTTAAAAAAAAAGACGAGAGAAAGACAACGCCCAGCGTGATATGTTTGATTGTTATCACTGGTGTAGAAACATCCAAACATGTCAGAGACACACTCTTAACAAAAACTCAACACAAAAACATATCTTTTTCAACCTTCAGAAACAGAGCACAACCACAACCAGGCCTGAAATTAAAACAATTTAAACCCATATAAAACAGAAGATATCCTCAAAAAACTAGCCCATACACAGTAGCTGTGATGGGACTTTTTCTCATTAAAGTACAAATGTGAATACTTCCAATGGGTGTAAAGAAACAATGCTGTAGCACAAAACTGGATAATTTAACATTAAAAACAGCAGCCTGGGCAGCAATGAAACGCACCTAGAGAGTGGTCGATAGGGGAATGTGTCAGCTAAGATATAAATAACCTCTTTCTGCAGCCTGGCAGAGAGACTACAGGGAGCAGGAAGGGATGGGATTAGACCTAGCTGATGCACACACACATGCATGTATGTATACACACAATATAAGCTTTGTGGTGATCTAAGCATGATCTGATCCACTAAGTAATTGGTTGTAAGGTTTGACTACTGTGTGTGAGAGGAAGAGACAAAGGCAGAAAATGAGAGACAGGGTGCTTTATGCAATGGGGATACTATATGACAGCATGGTTTTACAATAAATTATTCAAAAGGCTTGGCTTTTGAAAAGGATTCTGCTACTGGATAATGCAGGCACTGAAAATAAATAATAAAACTGTAACATTTTCCATAATTTGTCACAAATTATTATTATTGTTTTTGTTGTTGTTGTTGTTGTTGTCGTCGTTATTATCATTAGTAGTAGTAGTATTGTTATTATTATTATAACTTTTCGCACTTTTCAGGGCAATAAAAGCAGAAACAATGAACAAAAGTAAGTATTAACATTTTAAAATCAGTTCAGACCTTAGATGTAGAGGAACCCAGAGCAATGTTGACATCTATAATGTGCTCACTTCTGTTAATGTCCATTAAAACCCTGGCAGTACAATTCTTAACCAGTTGTGAAAGATGTTTCTCGCTGAGGCAGGGATACGAACAGTTGCAATAGTCAAGTCTATAAAAAATAAAAGCATGTACCTTCTCTATATCATACAAGGACACGAACACTTATATTTTGGAGGAAACAAAACAATGTAGGAAACAAACAATGCTTCCTCTAACTGTAAATGGGAAATGGACTGTATTTGTATAGCGCTCTTCTAGTCTGACGACCACTCAAAGCGCTTTTACAAGTGAAGTCTGCATTCACCCGTTCACACACACATTCATACAGTAGCTAAGCCACCTACTCATTAGCATTATCCATTCACACAAGTAACCTTACACAATTGGACCCAGAGTGTTAAGTTAGGTCATATGAGTCACTGGTGCTTACTTAAGTGGAGCAAAAAATGTCAATTGAGTTTCCTCCATGGTCCCAAAAGAATCAAGTATAAGCATATTATCTTTTCCCATCTTAATTTCCTTCTTTAGATTCCCACAATAGCCTGGTCGTAGCATCTGTCACCTCAGCCAATCATTTCTGAAGGTATGTTTATTTTGATCCATTGTGAGTTTACTTCTTATCACCATCTTTGTCAGTTACTGGGGCGTGAAAACCCTTTTTTGGATAAAACAGAAAAAATAATGTGCATGGTGAGATTAACCTGCCAGGGGGCCCCAACGCAAAAATCAAGCCCTTCTTCCTCTCATTGTCTGTGGATCTCAAAAAAATCATACATGCTTTAATATCATTGGACTATTGCAGTTCACTATATTTTGAGTTAAGCTATAAAACAATGTCATGCCTTGAGGCTCAGCTTTCAACAAATTGAGACAAGATCATATCATACCATAACAGGCCCTAAGTCTCTAGCTAGACTCCTTTCTTCTGTAGTTCCCCAGTGTTGGAACGAGTTACCAAACTCCATTCAATCCCTGAGAGTCCCTCTCAATCTTTAGAAAAAGACTAAAGACCAAGCTCTTTGCTGAACACCTTCTTTCTTAAAATAAAAATCCATCCATCCATTCATTTTCTATGCCGCTTATCCCTTTCGGGGTCGCGGGGGGGCCGGAGCCTATCTCGGCTATCAACGGGCGAGAGGCGGGGTACACCCTGGACCGGTCGCCAGCCGATCGCAGGGCACATACACACAACCATTCACACTCACACTCACACCTAGGGGCAATTTAGAGTCACCAATCAACCTAATGAGCATGTTTTTGGTCTGTGGGAGGAAGCCGGAGTGCCCGGAGAGAACCCATGCATGCACGGAAAGAACATGCAAACTTCACACAGAAAGGCCCGACCCGGGAATTGAACCTGCGACCTTCTTGCTGTGAGGCACACGCACTACCTGCTGCGCCACTGTGCAGCTTAAAATAAAAATAAAAACAAAAATTAAAAAAACCCTCTCCATTCACTCTATGCATTCTATGCATTACTTCATTGCACTGCCTCGTAGCACCTATACTAGCGGTCAAAAGTTTCAGAACATCCCAATTTTTCCAGTTAATTTATTGAAAATTATTCAGTTTAATGTCTCATTGCACAATGAACACATAGTACAAATAAGCAATTGGATTAAAAAAGAAATCATGGAATCAAAATCAAAATGTATTCTAAACTTTTGATTCATCAAAGTAGCCACCTTTGGCAGATATAACAGCTGAACACACGTGGCATTCTTTCTATAAAAGAAATCAAATATTCTTCAGAAAGTGGTTATGATGGTGTTATGATGTTATGATGCTCTGTCTCTCTTCCATTGTTAATTACCTTTTTCTTGCTATTTTTGTAGCAACACACTACTTTCTGCAGTTAAATACTGTTCAACTGATGCTCAGAAGGGTATGGTGTCACAATGTGTTCCAACACTGCTTTTATGCAGATGGAGAACACCTGTAGGAATTAGTAGCACCAGCTTTCAAGGCTTGATCAACCTTCATTGCTGCAGAAAAGTTTCCAATTGTTAACCCATTTCGAGTTTCCCGAAAAAGGCCTCTTGTAAAATTCTGAAATGTGCATTATTTTTCAGTTTTGGGTAACCTAACTTTTTTTTTTTTTTTAACTCTGGCAGTTCAGCACTTACCTTTGTACCATTTCAAGCTATTCATTGGACTTCTACAACTTGAATTGTAATAAATAACTGGTAAATTGGGGTGTTCTAAAACTTTTGACTGGTAGTGTATGTCCAATTGGACCAGATTTGTGTTAGGGCACTTGCTCTTGTTCTCTCCTGTCCAGAACCTTGCTTGTGATGTATGAAAATCTCATATGTACGTCGCTTTGGATAAAAGCATCTGCCAAATGACAAATTGTAATTGTAATTGCAATACCTGCTCTGGTCTCTATTCACTGGTCAGTTTTAGAGGGGATTTTAAGATTTTACCAATTACCTTTAAAAGAACTTCATGTTTTGGCTCCCGTATTGCTCAATTGCTGCTTCCCTGTGAGCCAGAGCTTCAGACAGGGCCATTCTGGCTCAAAGATCTGGCTCAAAACTGAAATGACCAGGCTTTTGCAGTCAGGGCCCCATACCTTTGGGACTTGCATTGTACTGTTTTTATCCTATTCCATTATATTCCAAGTATTCTGTTTCATTTACTTTATTTTATTTGCTAGATTATACTTAATCATGTTGTGGATTTGCTTTTGTTAAGCTCTTTGTCACGTTGTTATCCTGACCCTGTACTTCACACAAAGACATAAGATTGAACCTTAACCCCAACCAAATCTTAACCATAGAGGTAACAGATAACATAATAATGGCATGAATTGTATTTTGTAACTGTCATACAAAGCAGTCTTGAAAGGCACTGACCAGTAATGTTGTTGTGATGACAGATATCAGATCAGAAAATGTTCATGTGAATTATGTGGAAGGCAATGAGAAACTTTTTTTTTTTTTTTTTTTCCATTTGAGGGCCTACCTCCCAGAGGAACACTGCATGTCCATGTCCCTAATGCTGGCTAATTCCTTCTTCAAATAAATTATGTGTACATGGTCGATCACAGAGCAGACTCACTGTCATCAGCTGCTGTTTGACCTTCTGGATCTCTGTCAGGTTCATCTCACTGAGCAGATCTGTTGTCACCATCCCCTCAGCTTTCCGACCTGATGCTTGGTACTCTCCATTAGCCCGAGGTACCAACCCTGGAGCTGTGCCTGCTCCAGACCCTCCCTGGAGCTGGCCGTTACACCTAACAGATCAGAGTACAGTACAGCAGCTTTAAAATCTAGGATATCCACTTTGCTTCCCACATGGCAAGTATAGCAAATTAGAGACTAGCACAATAAACAGAGTAAAAGAGTGCAGAACAATTATTACACAAACTACCACAAGACCATAACCAAAGAATATGGCTTCAGATCAGTTCCATAGTCAGCTGGCCTTGTCAATCACCATTCAAAATTGGACTGCAAATCCGCTTTTTACAATATATGGGGTTTCTCTCCCCCCAAAATTCACTCTATGTAGTCATTGTTTTTCTATTCTTGGAT
Organism: Chaetodon trifascialis; assembly: GCF_039877785.1. Taxonomy (NCBI): domain Eukaryota; kingdom Metazoa; phylum Chordata; class Actinopteri; order Chaetodontiformes; family Chaetodontidae; genus Chaetodon; species Chaetodon trifascialis. Next base: position 1,626,363 of record NC_092077.1, on the reverse strand, counting down.
ACTCTCTGTCATCTAATGTGTAAAGAAAGCAATTACACATTTTCAGATACAAAAGGAAACACGATTTCAAGCCTCATAAAAATGGCTTTCAACGGCAACTGAAGCAAATATGTTTTGCAGGAAATGTAATGCATGTAATATTAACTGCCAAGACAAAATATTCATACAGAACACATCTGCGAAATGTAAACTGTCAGCTGATAATAACTACGGTGACTACTAGTCCTCCAAAGCATGTTTGGCAAAGTAGATCAGTGGCATATAAAGTCTTCGAAGGAGACACGGTTAACTATTTTCAAGTAAAGCTCTTGTGATCACTAACAATGTAAACTACATTTTCATTCCACATTGGTTTCATGTGTGCAATATCCACCTCAATGGCTCTTCTGCATTTGGGGAGAGCAGAGTTGTTGGGGTGGCATTGCCACTGGGTGGAGCGGAGGTGAATGTCAGGTGGGCACTGCCAGTGTAGGCCACATCACACATGCTGAGATGATGGACCAGCTCCCTACGCAGGTGGTTCTTCTGCTCACGCTCACTCTTCACAGACTCCAGAGCTTCCTCCAGCTGGGTATCTGAGATGTCCTTCAAACGCAGTGCATCCTTTAACTGGCTGTTGAGGAGCTCTGTTTCCTCCTCCAGCACCTTGATCTCATGTTTCAGCCCTTCATACTCCACCTAAACCAGTAGTGGAGCAAAAGATAGCTTTACAACAAATCAAAGGAATAGAGACCATAACTAAAAGTTAGCATACAGTTGTCACACATTGTAAAATTCTACATACACTGTACATACATCCTGGCTATGTCCCCAAAGTTTCCCTGTTGTTTAATGACGAGTAGATGACAGGAGAGCATTACTGTGCGGAGAAACTTGAAAAGCTCTAAAGGTTGAATTTTTCAGAAATATGTCACTTTGCTGAGTAACTTCATTCCAAATATGTCATTCATTCATATTGTCAATTAGTTCTCTCTTCAGAAAGAATTTCTAGTTTCTGCTTTTCATTATTAAGGAAAGAAAAAAATAAATCTTAAATAAGTCTACTGCAAATGCTCGTTTACTCACTGAACCTCTTAGTGGGCTAGCCATTGTACATGTTTTACTTGACAACTGTGCCAGCATGGGAACTGAGACATGTAGACAAGCCAAGCAGCAACCTCCAGGGTTGAAAAATGTAGCCAGTGCGGAAATACTAAAAACTGCAGCTCCTTGAATGTCCACTTGAGGCTCAAATCCACATTCAAATGGCTAACTTTAAAGCATATAATAAGAAAAACATATTTACAGCCAAAAAATGGTTTTGCTCTCTATAGCTAATTTCCCCGCTCATGACAACTGTATGGCAGGTGAATTTTTACATGACTCACTCACTTAAATTATACAAAGGCTTAAAGTTATGCATAATTAAAGGAATAGTCATTTTGAGTGACAGCTGGCTGCTAGGTTTCAGCAACCAGGCTTCATTCGGCATGCCTAAGTTCCATCCATGCTCTACCTCTTTGCCCATTTTTGAATTAGCTGGGAGTTTGGGGAGTCAGGCATTGCCAAGATGGCAAAAGCCAGAACCACTGTCACTGAGTTTCACAGTGACTATGAGTGACATCACAGAGACTATATCCATGTTTTTATACATTATATGAGGCAAACTTGCCCCTGTAACTGCATCTTATAAGCCACAGAGTGACAGTGTTCCTTTAACAGTGGTACTGAGGAGTCAGGACCACATACTTTATATCTGAACTGACCACATGTTGATATATGCTGGTAATATTTTTAACTGTTTGATGTGCTGCAGCCTAGCAGCTAATTATCTAGTCTGTGAACTTTTTAGCAGTACACTTGTACCCGGGGAATGTTTGTTTGGAGCCTCGTTCAACAAGCTAAGATGCAGGGCAAGACTTGTGTTCATGTTTGCAAGTTAGATAAGAAGGAAGCTTTTGTGGAAAGCTAATGTGGGTTGTTGTTCAAAGTGTGTGGCTCTTGTGTTGCATAGTGTAGCAGGCTGCTGTCTGACTCAGTGTGACCATCTGCTTTGCCGATAATAGAATGCTGATGTTACTTTAAGTAAATAAGTATAAATTGAAATTATATTATTGGCTGTACACAAAGAATTTCTTTGCTGCCTAGATACATTTGGGGGCACCATCATGAGACCAAAAAATATTGTGTAATAATATAATTTCTACCTTTTGGGTTCTGATTTTTTCTCAACAGTGAACATACAAAGGACATAGTATGTGTGGCAGAAACAAAAACATGCAACTTAAATTCAGTTGGACTTGTATGAATATGTATCTTACATACAGTAAGTAGAATAATGTGCTTGTGACCAAAGCAAATAAAGGATGATTGTAAAATTTGACTCATTCTCTATTGTGAGTCTGTCATATGGATGTGTGTGAATCATTTGTACCTGATTCTGTTTGAGTGTTGACACCAGTTTCTGCAGAGAGATGTTCTCCTCTTCAAGCTCAGTATAGTCCTGGAGCAGCCGTGACTCTCGAAACTTGTACTCCCTGATCTCCTCCCGCATTCGGCTGCGCTGCAACTCCAACATCTCATTACTCTGCTGAGACAGTTCAGGGAAACAGAGCTGGAGGTGCATATGGTTTAAAATGTAGATAAGCCAAGAAAATAACTCTGTTTTTTACATGGATTTCATAGTTGAGAGTGAAGATGGAAAGACTTGTAACAATGTATTTCCACAGGAAACCATGTGGTCAGCCAAAGCATCTTTCCTATTAAATATGACAAAATCATCTTTCAAGAAATGTTGTCTTGTTCTCTTGAAATTCAAATTGTCAGGCCTGCTGTACATGAAGATACCCTGCCTTATAAGAGCACCAAGCTGGCACTGAAATGCTATGATATGATATGATATGATATGATATGATATGATATGATATGATATGATATGATATGATATGATATGATATGATATGATATGATATGATATGATATGATGATACGATAGCCCTAACCACTGTACTGTACCTCCCTTAGCTCCTGCAGCAGTGTGCTCAGGTGTTCCTTGTCAATCTGAGCATTGGAAGCGGTGGCTCGGCTGTGCTTCAGCTCTGATTGGAGCTCCAGAAGGCGGCCCATGTAGTAGGCTTCCTTGGTGGCAGACTCCTGCAGCAGCGTCTCTTCATTGGTCTCCCCATCTACGGCTACCTTACGCTGGGTGGAGTACACCTGGCCAAATGCCTGGAACAGGGCAGAAAAGGAAGGAGAAAGTCATCAGGACATGATGAGGACATGAGTTGTCTAATATTTCTGTTAAAATAAATAGTCTCTATTAGAAGGGAATCATCCAAAAAAAGTTACATATCTTTGTTGTAAAGAATATACTCTATTTAATCCATGAGTTAAATTCTTTAAAAATAAACAAATGTCCACCTTTTAACACAACATAAACAGACCTGTAAGTAAAGGTTAAACGTTGTAAAGCTTAATAGAACTATCAACCCATGAGCAACTGTGACAAGAACTAAAGTTCCATTCACCTTCTGTGAATGGGTATGTGCCTAATTTTGGAATTTTCCATTTAAAAGTTTTCTGTCGTGTTGTTTGATGTTGATCACCCACGACACTCAGAATTCTGGATCCTCCTTAAAGGTATTTGTTTTAACATATATAGGATTAAAACAAATAAACACAAGCACTCATTTTTTCCAACAGCTAGCTTGTTAAATAGACAGGCATTCACATTGCTACAGTAATTCTTCACTGTCAAGCACTTTACCTTTCCCTTGAACACAACCTACTATGTGTTTGACTATTTCTTTTTACCTTTTGTATAGTCCTTTGTGCTGTCTACTGCTGTGCTGCTCTTTGCCCACAAAGTAATTACCATGAATTTCAACAAACATGTTGTAGCTTAGGATTTAAAAATGATTCTTAATGTCACTCGTCAGATACACAGATAAAATGTAGAGAGGTTCTTAAAGTAAGTGTAAAGGAGCAATGCTATTATTGGCATTGGTTTCAAAGCATCTTTACCATGGTACAAAAGACCAGAATTATTGTCCAAACTGTACTTGAAAATACTTCAAAATGTGCAAAGTTCATTATTAGTGACAGCCAAAGATGTAGCTCCATAACAATGACAAGTAACACTGAGGTCCAACATATAAAGAGAGGTGAGTCAGCTTCAGTGGCCTCATGATCACTGAGCTGTTCCACACAAGCAGTTCACCCCCTGCTCCACTGAACACTGAGGAGAGAAATACATTGAACTAAAAATCAATGAGATGGCTCATGCTAGGCAAGAGAGCAAGGGATAGAATGTGTGGGAAACTCTTCTTTAAATCCTTCACTCTTATGTGTTATCTCTGAGAAAAGTCCAGTCAATGTGCGATTTTGCTTATTGGCATGACTGTGCATGGGCTAAACTGTACACTGGGCATTTTCCCACAGGAGCAGAGTGGAAGTAAGTACAGTTTAACATAGTCAGCTGGGACCCACACACCCAAGGCTGTTCTCTGCCCTTCTGCTCACCGAACCAATCTTGTGTTTAAGACTGCACGCATGATTAATGAGACTCCACTGAAAATAAAACTAACAACACTGTGTGGTTTTTACACATACAAACATACTGTAGTCTCCTACATTATTACATTTTGTTCATATGCAACCAGGATTTTTTTGGGTTAAAGTTCAGAAAGAAGGTTGATGGTCTGGAGGTGAATGGGTGTGTAACCCCAAAAGTTGTCTTGAATGAAAAAATGACTGAAAAACCCTACCAGTGAACATTCTGATGGTACTGTGGGGGGATGTAAAGTCAACTCAATATTTTTTCCATTAACCATATTTCCAAAGTTGCTATTCATATGAACTTATGAAATGCAAGATGGCGCTGTGTTAGGTGACAGCCTGTTGCAGTAGCTCCTTCGTTTTCGTTCATCTGTTTTTCATTTAGTGTGTTTTTCTACGTTTCCTTTAATTTCTATTTTCTTACCACATTTTTGTTAACTGTGTCGCGATGTTTGTGCACAGTTTTACAACCCACGCTGCTGCCCGGAGAGAGGATTGTAGTCCCGGACGAGCTGAAAAGATGACGTCAGGGCTTCAGAGCCGGAGCCAAACAGAGATACTTTTCAAGAAGTGGTATAATTCTGGACATGTAACCGTTAAGGAACGTTTCTCTAGCCTGGACATTGAGCTGCAAGCCGTGGGGATGTGGCTGATGCGCATGCGCCGACCGTGCATGCACCCTGTTGCAGTTGCTCCCGTTTCTTTTCTTGGTTTTACAAATTCTTTTGCGCTATTCTTTATTATTACCACCTGCAATTTTATGATCATCTTGAAACTGTGCCCTCTCCAATCATGTTGGCTGAGAGGGTTCTGGTTTGTTTTCTCACTTTGGAATTGTTACTCTCGCTGGGACACAGCACCGACGTGCAGTGCATTGTTTACTCCAGAAATCAACTGTCGTGCTGAGGCTGGCTGGTTTGTCGGCCAAAATATCAGAGATCCCCGCTGAAATCTGGAGGAAAACACACAGAGGATGCAGGGGAGGACAGAAACAGCAGAGGAAAAGAGCTGGGTCGAGACAATAGAGACTTATTGAGAAGAGGAGATATAAGCCGTGTCTCCCCTCTCTCATCCTGGGCAACGTGAGGTCGCTGGCAAATAAGGCGGATGAGCTAACAGCACTCGCCACTGGGACTGGGAGTGCAGTCTGATTTGTTTTTCTGAGACATGGTTCCATCAGGATATACCCGACGACAATGTCTCCATCAGTGGCTTTCACACTGTTCAGGCCGACCGAGATTGCACTGAGAACGGTAAGCATAAAGGAGGGGGGCTCACCGTTCTAGTCAACAACCGATGGTGTATTCCTGGTCACATTACCATCAAGGAACGTATCTGTTGCCCGGACATTGAACTGTTGGCTGTTGGGCTCAGGCATTATTTGCCCAGGGAGTTTTCACATGTAGTAGCTGTTTACATCCCCCCCTCTGCCAACCTGACGTTGGCATGTGATGTCATTCACTCCGCCATGGCCCATCTGCAAACTCAACACCCGAGTGCATTCATCGCTATCTCAAGTGACTTCAACCATGTCACCATGGCAACAACACTGCCCAATTTCACTCAGTATGTGAGCTGTCCTACAAGAGAGGAGAGAACCCTGGACTTGCTGTATGCTAACGCCAAGGATGCATACAGCTGCTCCCCCCTCCTCCATCTGGGCAGGTCAGACCACAACCTTGTGCACCTTACTCCCTGTTATGTGCCTCTGGTGAAGAACCAGCCTACGACCACAAGGACAGTGAGGAGATGGTCAGAGGAGACATATGAGACACTGCAGGGCTGTTTTGAGGTGACAGACTGGCAGGCACTCTATGAGCCGCATGGGGACAACATTGATGGGCTCACAGAGTGGATCACAGACTATATCACTTTCTGTGTGGACTCCACTGTCCCAGCCAGGACTGTCCATTGTTATCCAAATAACAAGCCGTGGGTGACAAAGGACATCGAAGTCATCCTCAATGAGAAGAAGAGGGCTTTCAGAGCTGGTAACAGGGAGGAGGTGAAAACAATACAGAGGGAACTGAAGGTGAAAATCAAGGAGGCTACGGAGAAATACAGGAGGAACCTGGAGTGTAAACTCCAGCAGAACAACTTGAGAGAGGTCTAGAGTGGTATGAGGACCATCACTGGCTTCAGGACAAACAGCAGAGGAGTTGAAGGCAGCGTTGACAGGGCCAATGAACTGGATCTGTTTTGTAATAGATTTGACACTTGAGGCCTGGCTCATTCCCCCTCTGACTCCTGCTGTCTGTCCTGGACGACCACTATCAACCACTCCCCACTCCCCCCCTCCTTCTCCTTCTTCTCCTTTTTACACCCCCAATCCTCCTGTGTGAGCCCTCTTCAGACCTCCTCAGACTGCCAGACTGACTTTACTCTCCACCCCTCCCCCACCTGTCACCTGCACAGTGTGCTTCACTGCTGACCAGGTGAGAAGACAGCTGATGAGACTCCACTCAAACAAGGCTCCAGGCCCTGATGGTGTCAGCCCCAGGGTGCTCAAAGCCTGTGCCCCCCAAGGGAGTTATTCACCATGTCTTCAATATGAGCCTGTCTCCAGAGGTTCCCCATGCTGTGGAAGACGTCGTGCCTCATTCCTGTGCCAAAGATATCACGGCCCAGAGCCTCAAAGGACTACAGACCTGTGGTACTGACCTGCCACATTATGAAGACCCTGGAGAGACTCATCCTGGAGCAGCTCCGGCCCATGGTCAAGCCACTCTTGGATCCCCTTCAGTTCGCCTATCAGCCCTGACTTGGAGTTGAGGACGCCATCATCTACCTGCTCAACCGTGTCTACGCCAATGTGGACAAGCCAGCAAGCACTGTGAGGGTTATGTTTTTTGACATCTGTAGTGCATTTCACTCCATTCGTCCAGCTCTACTGGGTGACAAATTGACAGCTATGCAGGTGGACACCCCCCTAGTGTCCTGGATTGTGGACTACCTGACTGGCAGACCACAGTATGTGCGCCTGCAACACTGTGAGTCAGACAGAGTGGTGAGCAACACCGGAGCCTCACAGGGGACTGTCCTCTCTCCCTTCCTCTTCACCCTCTATACCACGGACTTCAACTATTGCACAGAGACCTGCCACCTTCAGAAGTTTTCTGATGACTCTGCGATGGTTGCATGTATCAGTAAGGCTGATGAGGATGAGTACAGGGCTGCTGTGGACAACTTTCTCACTTGGTGTGAGCAGAACCATCTGCAACTAAATGTGGCAAAGACTAAGGAACTGGTAGTGGACCTGAGGAGAACCAAGGCACCGGTGACCCCTGTTTTCATTCAGGGGGTCAGTGTGGACACTGTGGAGGATTACAAGTACCTGGGGCTACATATTGACAATAAACTGGACTGGGCAAAGAACACTGATGCTCTCTACAGGAAGGGCCAGAGTCGTCTCTATTTTCTGAGGCGACTGAGGTCCTTCAACATCTGCCGGACTATGCTCAGGATTTTCTATGAGTCTGTGGTGGCTAGTGCTATTCCCTACGCTGTTGCATGCTGGGGCAGCAGGCTGAGGATGGCGGACGCCAACAGACTCAACAAACTGATCCATAAGGCCAGTGATGTTGTGGGGATGAAGTGTGACCCTCTGACGGTGGTGTCAGAGAGGAGGATCTGACTAAGTTACGGACTATCTTGGACAACGTCTCACACCCACTTCATGATGTGCTGGTCAGGCACAAGAGTACTTTCAGTGAGAGACTCAACCCACCAAAATGCAAGACTGAATGCCACAGGAAATCATTCCTGCCGGTGCCAATCAAACTGTATAATTCCTCCCTCTGAATGGCACTTGGACTTTTTCCACTGCCTGTTAGATCACACATATTTATACTGATATTGTACTGATACATATTTGACCAAATTCAATGTACAAAGCACATCCTTCTGTATATACTGTTTATTTTTTCTCAGTATATATATTTTGTTGTATATTTTGTTTTGTGTGTGTGTGTGTGTGTGTGTGTGTGTGTGTGTGTGTGTGTGTGTGTGTGTGTGTGTGTGTGTGTGCGCGCGTGTGCGTGTGTGTGTGTGCGCGTGTGCGTGTGCGTGTGTATGTGTGTGTATACACACACCTTCTCATTCAATGTGTTTTCTTTACTTTCATGACTATTTACATTGTAGATTCTCACTGAAGGCATCAAAACTATGAATGAACACATGTGGAGTTATATACTTAACAAAAAAAAAGGTGAAATAACTGAAAACATGTTTTATATTCTAGTTTCTTCAAAATAGCCACCCTTTGTTCTGATTACTGCTTTGCATACTCTTGGCATTCTCTCGATGAGCTTCAAGAGGTAGTCACCTGAAATGGTTTTCCAACAGTCTTGAAGGAGTTCCCAGAGGTGTTTAGCACTTGTTGGCCCCTTTGCCTCCACTCTGCGGTCCAGCTCACCCCAAACCATCTCGATTGGGTTCAGGTCCGTTGACTGTGGAGGCCAGGTCATCTGCCGCAGCACTCCATCACTCTCCTTCTTGGTCAAATAGCCCTTACACAGCCTGGAGGTGTGTTTGGGGTCATTGTCCTGTTGAAAAATAAATGATCGTCCAACTAAATGCAAACTGGATGGAAAGGCATGTCGCTGCAGGATGCTGTGGTAGCCATGCTGGTTCAGTGTGCCTCCAATTTTGAATAAATCCTCAACAGTGTCACCAGCAAAACACCCCCACACCATCACACCTCCTCCTCCATGCTTCACAGTGGAAACCTGGCATGTGGAATCCATCTGTTCACCTTTTCTGCATCTCACAAAGACACGGCGGTTGGAACCAAAGATCTCAAATTTGGACTCATCAGACCAAAGCACAGATTTCCACTGGTCTCTGATCTGAGCTGCTGTTAACTTGCGATTTCTGAGGCTGGTGACTCGGATGAACTTATCCTCAGAAGCAGAGGTGACTCTTGGTCTTCCTTTCCTGGGTCGGTCCTCATGTGTGCCAGTTTCATTGTGGCGCTTGATGGTTTTTGCAACTCCACTTGGGGACACATTTAAAGTTTTTGCAATTTTCTGGACTGACTGACCTTCATTTCTTGAAGTAATGATGGCCACTCATTTTTCTTTAGTTAGCTGATTGGTTCTTGCCATAATATGAATTTTAACAGTTGTCCAATAGGGCTGTCGGCTGTGTATTAACCTTACTTCTGCATAACACAACTGATGGTCCCAACCCCATTGATAAAGCAAGAAATTCCACTAATTAACCCTGATAAGGCACACCTGTGAAGTGAAAACCATTTCAGGTGACTACCTCTTTAAGCTCATCGAGAGGATGCCAAGAGTGTGCAAAGCAGTAATCAGAGCAAAGGGTGGTTATTTTGAAGAAACTAGAATATAAAACATGTTTTCAGTTATTTCACCTTTTTTTGTTAAGTACATAACTCCACATGTGTTCATTCATAGTTTTGATGCCTTCAGTGAGAATCTACAATGTAAATAGTCATGAAAGTAAAGAAAACACATTGAATGAGAAGGTGTGTGTATGCACACACATACACACGCACACGCGCGCACACACACACACACGCACACGCGCGCACACACACACACACACACACACACAAACACAATAAAATATAATAAATATAATAATATTATATAAAATAATAGAATAATAAAATATTATAATAATTTTTTTTTTTTTCATATTTAGTTTTTTTTTTTCTTTTCTTTTCTTTTCTAATTTTATTCTAATTCTATTCTTGCAAGGAGCACCTGCAACAAAAACAATTTCCCCTCGGGGATCAATAAAGGAATTCTGATTCTGATTCTGATTATTATTTGGCTCAGGAGTTCATATCCACCATTGTGATCACTGTTTACATCTCTCCGAAGGTGGACGGGGAAGCGTTGCATGACGTCATCCACTCCACCGTAGCAGAGCTACAAACGCAGCAACCAAATGCGTTTGTCGTCATTACTGGAGACTTTAACCACAATACTTTGGACAAAACTCTGCCAATTTTCAACCAGTTTATCAACAGACAACGCCAAACTGGACTTACTGTATGCTAATACAAATGATGCATACAGTGCCACTTTTACCAGTCTGTTGTTGACTCGTTGACTGGAGCTGACATGGAGCTAGCAGGCCGGTGACCCTACTGACTCATGGGCGGGAACTGGCAGGGAGCTAGCAGGCCGGTGGCTAGGCCACCCAGAGGCTGGAACTGGCAGAGAGCTAGCTGATTGGTGGCTAGCCCACTCAGAGACTAGAACTGTCAGGCTGCTAACAGGCCGGTGGTTAGCCGACCCGTGGGCGGGAACCAGAAGGGAACTAACTGGCCTGTGGCTAGCCGACTCATGAACTGGGGCTGACAGGGAGCTAGCAGGCTGGTGACTAGCTGACTCATGGACGGGAACTGGCAGGGAGCTAGCAGGCCGGAGACTAGCTGATTCATGGATGGGAACTGGCAGGGAGCTAGCAGGCCGATGGCTAGCCGACTCAGGAATGGGAGTGAGTGGGAGGCTAGCAGGCTGGGGGTCTGATGGCTTTGGAGCCGAGACTGCTGACTTGCAGACTAACTCTTCCAGCATGTATTTAAGGGAGTCTATCCCGTGCCACAGCCTCGGCATGGCAGGATGACTCAACATCTCAAAGGAGATTAGAGCAACCAACGCATCCTGTGGGTCCAAGGAGTCATCCCAAACATAAAGGACCAAAAATTCAAAAACAGACTCCACATCTCTTGTCTCCTCCAAACGAGGAAAAAAGTCTGCTGGGTACAGTTCTGGTGGGATCATTCTGTTAAGATTTGGTGGTCGTCGAGCAAGGAAAACAAGAGTGTGAACCCAAAAGTGCAGACTGACAAAAGAAGAGGTTGAGCAAAAACAGTCCAAGAGATTTATAAAACAATAGGTAAGGCCAACAAAATCAACTCTGGACAGAAATTCAAAAAACACAGATGGTAAGGCCAGAAAAACCAACAATCCATAAACAAAACTAGGAAAACAAGGGCTAGGCCAAGATACTCACTTTAGAATGGGGAACAGGAACCACATGCAATGGAATGATCCCCCACAAACAAAGGAAAGACACAGACTTAAATAGACCAGGGGAACTAAGCAGACACAGGTGGACACAATCAAGATCACAAAGGAGGGAAACATACGGGAAGTAAAGAAAACTAAGAAACACAAGAGAATGTTACCAAAATAAAACAGGAACTAAGGATACCAACATAAAACAGGATCCATTTAGTTTTACTGTTAAATATTTATTTTTATTTTTATTCCTGTTTATATTTTTTGTTACTTTTTTTAAATAATTGTATATACATCCTTATAATTTCCCAAATTGGGATCAATATAGAAACCGTCTAAGTCTAAGTCTAACTTAAGACCAGACATTCCCAATAACTCAATAAAACTATACAGAAAGATATTGTAACATTCTAATCCATAAAAAAAGTTACATGCAATAAGGTTAAATGACACAGGAAAAAGCACTGAATACACTAACTGAAAATTATTTTAATACTTGGCCAAGAACCCTTTATTTGCAATGACTGTTATGATCCGCCACCTATCTTGTCCTAGTGTTTTCTTTTCCCCTTTTGCCTATTGTTATCTGGTTGTCTGTCTGTTCCCCTGTCTGTAAAAGCTGGGTGTTTCCCTACACTCAGCTCTGCCTTGTCAGCAGCGCATCTAATTAATTAGAGCACAGGATAAAAGGGAGACTCCCCCTGCTACCTTTTGCCAGATTGTCCTGATCTCTCCGGCGTTCTTCCATGTGTTCCCCGGTTGTCTGCCAGTGCCATCTGCGCTTTGTGTTTGCCTGCCCATTCCTCTGTGCCCATTTGTTTTGAGTGTGCCTCTTGTTTCTCTTGATTGTTTAAATAAATCATTATTGTTAATTTATCTCGGTCTCTGGTCTGCATATTTGAGTCCTAAAAATTTTCCAAGCACAAAGCTTAACAATGACAGCTTCAGGGTGCTTCATGGATGTAGAAACTAGTCTCCCACAGTCTTCAGGTGGGATTTAGGCTCATTCTTCAACAACAACAAATCTTTTCGGGGAACCCGCTGGTGAATAATTATCCTCAACCTTCCACAAATGATCTGTTGGGTTTAAGTGTGGTTATTGACAAGGCCATTCCAGCACCTCTTATTTTCTTCTTCAGTTAACAGCCTCATTTGCAGTATGTATTGGATCCCTGTTCTGCTATAAGGTGTCTGATCCTTATTGTCCTGTTAAATGGCTCCATTCATCTTCCCTTAGGTTATCTGGATTCTACCAGCACAATGAGAAGAGGTTTCAGAGGTTTTTAACCCTTTTCAAAGAGTGGAACTAGTAACTAGATGATCAGTGGTCTTACCAGTAATTTTAATAAACTGGGTAGTTTATTAAAATTACTGATAAGACCTCTGATCATCAGTTGGTTTAGTGCTTTTTTGTGTTGTGTTCAATGCATTTTTCCTGTTCCACTTCATTTCACATGATTTTTTTATTGATTGGAATGCAAAGTTTTATTTATCTCTGTCGTTTCATTGAGTCAATACCAATGTCTGGTCTCAGTTTCATGTGAATAGCTGTATTGGAAATATGTTTAAAGGAATTAAATGATGACATGTTGAAGACTGATTTCCCTAATTATATGTACAATATTAATATTAGGTTTGAAACATAATTCAGGTGACATTACTTTTCCCTCATATAGGATTGCACTAATTCATAATTGTTAGATAGGGATGTCATGTGTATGACACAAGGATAAAATTGTAAGCGTTTCTTTTCTAACATTAGAGATGGTTCTAAATGGAACTCCAAAATTGTAAGAAAGCCATCCATGTGGTATGATCAAAGTAGAACACAAGTCAGATGGACTTCATGATGCCATGATGACACTACTCAATATCAGCTAGTCTGGTACGACAAATGGGGAGTGTTGGGAATGCCAGGAACAACAATTGCTAGTTTTGTTCATGTAGTGCATCAGAGTGGAAAACAGCGAAAAAACTGAGACACATCATCACATAGACTGTATGAATATTCTTGCCCATTGCCAGACATCTATGCACAAATATGGCAAAGGATGTGGCAAAGTGAAAGGAGAACAGTGGAATGCTGTTGGTGCTGCCATGAAAGACAGCAAATCTGATTGGTCATACCCAAACATGAACACACTCAGCCAAGTCATGGCTGTATGACTCTGTGATCACCTAATCTGACACAGTGACTATCTCAAAAGATAAAAATATTGGGGCACACACACCACGTGCTATCAATATATCCCGGCCATCCAGGGCATGCGAAAAAAAAAACACACGGGCCATAAAAGGTGATGCAATCCTGAGAACCACTACTCACTCAGAAAAACCTCAGCCACTCCCTCTGCTTTTTCCTTTGTTCTATGGAATAGCCAGTCTGCTGTAAACAAAATGGAATTTATCCAAGCACTTGTAAAGCTACATCAAATTCAGGTACTAACCCTAGCCGAAACTTGGATCCGTCCAGAAAACACAGTCACACCAGCTGGGCTTTCAGCTGACTCTACTTTCTCCCGCACACCTCGTCCTGAAGGACGTGGAGGTGGCACAGATTTCCGAAAACTGGAAAGTCACCAAGTTTACTCCTCTAAGCCAGTGGTTCCCAACTGGGGGGCACCAGAGATCATAGGGGGTGCGCACAATTTTATCTGTGCTGAGGTTGGGAGGTTACCAAAAATTATATTTGTGCATATTAAATTGCTAAAATCCCAATAACACACCCAATTGGATAAGAACAAAAACAAAAATAAACCACAGTTGTAGCTGTTTATTTTTGCAAATAAAGTTTGTAATTAATCACTTTATTTTTTTAGTGCGTGTATGCAAGAAGGAATTGGGGTTGGGGGCTTGGCTTGTTTTGGACACAGGCAAGGGGGGCTTTGAGGAAAAAAGGTTGGGAACCACTGCTCTAAGCAACAATTCCTCCTTTAAATATCATGCAATCATGGTTACTGCTTCCACCAAGCTGTATATATTGGTCGTATATGGCCCGCCTGGGCTACTGGAGAAAATCTTTGTATAGACTTATAGTTGAACTGGACATGCTAATCTCATCCATTCTTGAAGATGGCACCCCACTGATTGTCATGGGTGACATGAAAATTTATCTTAAACGCCATGCGGTCAACTTCCTTTCATTGCTGTCCTCCTTTGACCTCAAACAGGTCTCCACCGCTCCCACACACAAAGCGGGCAATACTCCCGATTTAATTGCAATTCGATACTGCTGCACGGCCAAGCTGACTGTTACCCCCTTACATGTATCAGACCACTTCTTTGTTCAGTTCTCCATATCCTTACCAGAGCATCCTCAAGCTCCACCACAAATGGTCTCCTTCAGACAAAAACTCTGGTCCCTCACACCGGCTCAACACTCCGACACTCCTTTTCTCTGTGCTCCCTGTGAATGAGGCAACAGACACACTCTGCTTCTTGCTTCCGCCTCTCTCAGCAATCTATGCCCACTCTCATCCAAACTTGCTATTAAAACCCCCACCAGCCCATGGCTCATCTGTGTCATCACAGAGCAACAGCCAATGCTCAGAGCAGCCAAGAGAAAATGGAGCAAAAACCAGAGATCCCTCTGACCTCAGAGATCAGACTCTCCTGTCTGCATTCAATTCAATTCAATTCAATTCAATTCAATTCAATTCAATTCAATTCAATTCAATTCAATTCAATTCAGTTCAATTCAATTTTATTTGTATCGCGCCAAATCACAACAAACGTTGTCTCAGGACATTTTCCATACAGAGCTGGATCAGCATTCTCCTCCCATCTGAAAAGAGCCAAGTCCACTTATTATCAGGAGAAAATCAGCCAAAGATGCTTGGAAACTATTGTCTGCTTTTAACTCACTACTCAACCCCCCACCACCTCCACCCTCAACTTTGCTCACAGCCGATCACTTTGCTTCCTTCTTCAATGATAAGGTTTGGACCACCGGCAACCAGTTCTCTGAGCCTAACTAACTCAGTAGGATACCACAAGCTAACAGAGCCTCACTCTTCATTTTCTAATGTAACAGAGGAGCAAGTCTCCAACCTTCTGCTCAATTCTCGCCACACTACCTGTCCACTGGACCCCATACCCTCCAACCTCCTGCAGGCCATCTCACCCACACTTATCCCTGCTTTCCCCCACATGATCAACTCCTCACTTACAACGGGTGTGTTACCCACTGCTTTTAAACAAGCCTGAGTTACCCCACCTACACTCAAGAAACCTACACTCGGCCCAGCTCAGGTTGAAACTTACAGGCCAGTTTCACTCCTCACTTTCCTTTCCAAGACTCTTGAGTGCATGGTCTTTAATCAGGTCTCTAAATTCCTTTCTGATAACAACCTGCATGATCCCAGCCAATTGGTTTCAAACGCAGACACTCTACAGAGACTATGCTCCAATCTGTTGTGAAAACACTACAATCAGCTAGGGATACTGGCCAGTCCTCTGTTCTACTATTACTCGACCGATCAACTAAGACTGAACTCCTTGTCATATCGGCTGGTCCTTCTAACAGATCAGTATCCAACTTGACTCAGGTCTGCTCACTCAAAATCTGCCTGAAACTAACTTTCAAAGAGCATGTGGCCTATGTTGCTCGGTCATGCCGATTTGTCCAGTACAACATCAAGAAGATCAGACCCTATCTGTCTGAGCATGCAACACAACCCCTAGTACAAGCGCTGGTACTATCACGCCTCGACTATTATAATTCCTGACTGGCAGGGCTCCCAGCATGCTCATTAAAACCACTGCAGATGATCCAGAATGCGGTGGCTCGCCTGGTCTTCAACCAGCCCAAACAAGCGCATGGCACTCCGCTGTTCATATCCCTCCACTGGCTCCCAGTTGCTGCCCATATCAAGTATAATGCTTGACGGTGGCCTAGGAAATTGCCACCAATACTGCTCCAACCTACCTGAACTCCCTCATTCAGGTTTATGCTCCCTCCTGCTCACTATGCTGTGCCCAGAAATGGCACCTGGTGTTGCCAACTCAAAAAGGCCATAAGTCTCTGGCTAGACTCTTTTCTTCTCTGTTTCCCTAGTGGTGGAGGGAGTTACTGAACTCCATTCATTCTGCAGAAGTCCCTCTCGAAAAAAAAAAGAAAAAAAAAACTCTCTGTTCACTCTTTGCCTTCTATGCATTACTTTGTAGCACTGCCTTGTAGCACCTATGTCAAGCTGGACCAGAAAGTTGTGTCTCTCTGGTCTAAAATCTTGCTTGTGATGTATGAAAATCTCATATGTACGTCACGTTGGATAAAAGCATCTGCCAAATGACAAATTGTAAATTGTAACTGCAATTGCACCCTGGTAGCTCACCTGCTAGCGTGTATACAATGTCATAAGGCTGAGTCCTTACTGCAGCAGCCTGCATTTGAATCCAGCCTGAGGCCCTTCACTGCATGTTATTACTTCTCTCTATTTATAGCTGTCACTATCCCAACTAAAGCGAATAATGCAAAAAATTGTCTTTAAAAAACATAAAAAATGGTAAATGATTATTTGTTTTCTTTGTCGTTGCAATGCTGAGAAACAGCAGAAGTGTAAGGTGACAAAGACTCCACACCTACTGTACTGTACTGTTCTGTGAAGCATCTTTTATTAGCTGTTTTCAGTGAAAAAGCTCTGATAAACTAATCGCACACAACCTGCTCAGCACCAAACCGCAGAGAGATAAAAGAGACTAGCTAGTGCTAAGAAGTAAATATTGGACTGACATTCATCATGAGGCATAAACACAACTCCCAATGAATGATCATGTTGCTGACTGCTGGATGTGTAAATAGATTACTGTTGGCTATGTTCACCATACTGTTATATAGAATATCTTATTCAACACTCAGGCGAAAACATCTTGTCACCCTGACTCTTAGCCTAGAGTCATGAATACCAGGTCCCCAAAGACAATCAGGGCTGATACCAAGATGCTTATGGAGCCTCTCCTCCTTATTTATGCATGCCTGAAGACAACACAGACACATATCACCTGTTTAGAATAAGGATAGGTAATGCTCAGTACTTGGAAATGTTTATCTGATTAATGTAAGGGGTTGGTCAAAACCAACTTTATAAGTATGAACTATTGTCTGACAATTGTGCTCACTCTGGCTGAGATCCTGAGGGAACTCTGACACTATGAGTCCGGCGCTGCATTGCTTTACCTGTGACCTCCAATAAATACTTTGACTGTGAACTGAAGATTTCTCCGGACTGTTCTTGAGCTTCCAATAAAGAACTGAGCTTCAAAGCTAACAATATCAACGTTAAAAGGTAACAATATGTCAATTTCTACAGCTTGTGCTGCCCACAAGGGACAAAAAAGAACAATTCATGCAGGTTCAAGGTCCCTATGACAGGCAGTTTCAACGATTCAGACTTTGCTGACCTCATTGGTAGTACCAAAAAAGACACTGTGACAAACAGTTATACACACTAATTACTCATTTTAACAACTATTGTCTACCTGTCCTAAAAAACAAAACCTTCAGAATCATTAGTAATATGTTGTAACTACATAAAGTATACACATAGTGGCTTTAAATACGTGGAATATGGATGCTCTTAGTTGCACAAGCACAAAGCTTTTTGTGTTTAAAAAATGTGTGTCAAATGTGATGCAATTACAAGCTGCAGATTCAAAAATTACAACAAGGAGCACAGTAACTTTGTAGGCAATAATTGAATGAAGCTGTTTCATTTCTTTCTGTCTTGCTGTCCTTCAAGCTGTCATGGCCAAGGCTCTGCCATAATGACATCTATTCAATAGGCTAGGCAGTAACTCCAGGTTGGAAAATGACACAATGCATGAAAAGTAGCATTTTCGTCAATTATCATCACTGTATATTGCCGTGGAAGTTCTCTCACAGCCCCTGTGACTGTGAGGTGTTAAAATGCAAATGTAAATGCTGCAAGCTACACAAATGCAAATTAGAATTTTGTGTGTGTGTGTGTGTGTGTGTGTGTGTGTGTGTGTGTGTGTGTGTGTGTTTTCTGTGTCTACAGAATACAAAGATTTTTTTTTTTTCATGATGATTTAAAAGTGTATTTAAATAATTTTATTGGTTACATACAGGATAAGTGTCCTGACTCTCAAAAGCCTTTAATTTTTCACTTAAATCCACTAAATCAAATTGTGAAAATTAAAGCATCTACAGTTTCGCATTTTGCCACCACACCACCAGATGAAAAATGGTTGTGTGATTAGCTTGCAAAATTCCAGCAGGGTAAGTCCACTGATGATTCTGAACACACCAAAGTAACTTTTTCAATGTTCCATGATGTCAGTTTTAAGAAGTTACATGTTTTATAAAAAATGCAGGTACAAAACTAGAAAATCAAAATACCTAGCAAAATCACAGCATGTTTTTCTTTCTACACAACAAAAATTGTCTCGCAAGAAATTCCGAGAGCGTGACCTCGCATATGATTGGACGCCTCCTCTGACGCAATGACGTAGGCAGAAAACGACCTCGGCGCGTCTGTGAACGTGATTGGAGTTTGGATCAGAAAAGTTACGTTTCGGGTCCTGCTAAACTGTAACTCTGTTCATACAATGGCCAGACGTCGTCTTCAGTTCACCCAGAAAGCACTCCTCTGCGACGAGTGGACGGCCTGGCTGCGGAGCGACAATATCCAGAAAGTCCAAACAATTTAGAGAAGAAACTGCTGAGCACCTTCAGTGGATTGACTCGGCTGGTAACGCAGCTGATCGCGCAGTTGGCGAGGAGAATGGCGAGATAAAAGCCAGACTGCTAGCTCTGGAGGAGCAGCCCCGACCGAACTGCAGCTGTGGAAATGAAGAGACAGGTGCATAAGTTGCAGTAAGTAACATTAGCATTTAATACTACATTGTGCAGTTTTTGGGCTGCCAAACCTTTATTTTTCTTATTGCGCTACGTTCCAAACGTTTGGTAACTGTTCACGTTACATTTAACATTACAATGTATTTTGTATTTTAAAGGAAAAGGTGTGGCGTCTGCACAATAGTAATGGAAACGACAGGCGATATGAACCTGAGCAGGGGTAAGTTAATAAAATACACAGAAATACACAGGAAATATTCTGCAGAATGTAAGTAAATGTAAACGTTGCATGACCTTGTTAGTACTTTGTGTTTTACAGATTGAATTCGTCCCACAATGAAGCGGTAACGTCACACTTGGCTTGTAAGTTTTTTGGGTTTTTTTTTAAATCCCTTTCTGTTGTTTCTTGTTGTTGTTGTTTTTACTGAAGCCTGTCTTAATTATTTCAAACGAATATATATTTTCTTCCAGCGGCCTGTAAGACATATTACGAGACGATGCAGAGGAGCTTCAGGTATGCCCAGCCAGCTCTTTCAGTTCAGGCAGCAGCTGTGAAGATTTCAGCTCACAGCAGACAGAGAAGGAAGCGGGTAAGAGTTACATGAATGCCGCTTTATTTTCACAACAATGTAAAAATGGGCTGAATTTTATTTATTAGCTGCATTGTTTTTGACAAACATGGTCACATATGTTATCACGTGTTATTGTTTCTTAGCAGTACTAATATTATTTTAATACCTGTATTTACAGCTGCTGGAGGCAAGAAGGAGTGTCCTAGTGTAGCTGAGTCAATATGTTATTTTTATATTTTCTTATTTTTGTGAACATTCTCAAAACCTGTGTATAATATCCTCTGCCATAAAAAAGATCAGTCAAAGTATGTATTGTAACCTAATTTTTAATTTTGTATTACCTTCACGTTGAATTAATAGTTTAAATGTTTTTATAGTTCCGTGTTACCTGTTGTAGCGGGGGGGCTTTAATTAGCGACGCACAACACAGTCTTTGGCAGTGTAGCGGCAAATTCCAGGCAAAGCAATGGATAACTTTTGCAGTGGTAAGATGTGTTGCGATCCTCTCCCTCATTTGTTTAAGCTAGCATGTTTAAAAGCAAATTTATCGGCTTAAACTGCATGAAAATGTCATGATAAGTCATTGTTAATATGTTCCTGGGTTTCTTTCATTGGTTTTGTAAGATAAAAAAACGTGTTTTACTTCTGTTAATTCCGTCTGAGTTTTTTTCTCATTTGCATATTGTCTGACTCGCTGCAGAGGACTGAGAGAGAGCCTGCCACTGTGTGTGTATTGACTGTGCCCCATGCTGCTCTTTATAGGTGCGTGACGATGTTAAAGAGTTGGTTGTAATGTTCTTTTGTGTAGTTTAAGGAAGGACTGCATTAGATGAGTAGCCTAACAACATGAAAATGATCTAATTATCTCATGTATATTTTTATTTTATTTTTATTTTTTTTCCTTGAGAGATACCAATTTGAAGTATATTTGTAACCCCTGTAAGGGCATGCATTTTTCACTGTGGACATATGTATATTGTAAAAAAAAGCAATGGATAACTTTTGCAGTGAGGACTGAGGGAGAGTCTGCCACTGTGTGTGTACTGACTGTGCCCCATGCTGCTCTTTATAGTGAATAAATGTGCAGATCCTGATCCCTGGTGTGAGAGCTGTCCTTCCATTCATGAGCAACCATTCTGCAGCTGCTACACTAGCTCTCCAAACTCTGCCAGACACTGCAAGAGCGGCTGGAGAGTGACCCAAAGTATGTGGCGACACACCGCAAGAGGCTGCACATCGAGTCCCCTTCAAAGTGACAGGCCCAACCCAGAGACTCTTATCAGTGAACCCCTCTGCACATTTCCTTGTTTTTTTCCCCCCCAGTAGTCACTGATCTTATTTGGTTGATCCTTTTTTTTTTTTTTTTGTGGTGCACAGGTGACCAATAACGGCAGAGTTGCCATCCAATAGCATGATCATGGTTTCCTTTTAAAATGCCTGTGGAATCATCCAATGGTTGTTTGTGAAACCAGCAGGCCAGCCTGAGTAGATCAACGTCAGTAGCATTTATGTGCTAATTAGAGCTGTTCGCACCTTCGCGGAGGCGCGAATAACCACGCCCCCTGCCAACAGAGGGTCCGTTTCCGACGATATTTGGAGCAGGCGAACTTCCCTGTAAACTGGCCGTAAATTGCCGATAATCAATGAACTTCGCGGGGGTTTACTGGTCGTAAATGTGATTTCTCATGCAGTCACATATTCAACTGCCATACATCAGTGTGGAATTTTATCCTGGTATCACAGCAGCATTTTCCTCAACTTTATTGAGGAAAAAATAAAGTAAATGAAAAAAATAATACAAAATATTACGGGCCCTGGTGTTAGTGACAGCTCCTCAGTCATTTTCCCCGCATGGAGAGAAGAAGAAGTGGAAGAAGAAGAAACGTACTTTATTAATCACTTCACACAGTGTTAGTTGCACACTACACGCCATGCTTTTCGTGAAATTCTTTTTTTTTTTCTCTGCATTTATCCCATCCACGGTCTGTCAGTGGGCTGCCAGCTGCCAGCCGACGCCAGCGCCCACAGCTGTGAGCTGTGAGCTCTAGCTGTGAGGCGACAGTGTTACCACTTGTGCCACCATGCTATGCAAAAGAAGAGAGAGAAGAAACAGAGAAAGCCGTTCTCCTCACGCCACTGGAGACAGAGTAGAAACAGGTACGGTGGTACAGTGGCAACACTGTCACCTCACAGTTAGAAGGTCCGGGTTTGGTTCCCGTCTGGGGCGCTGGGGGCATGTCTTCCACCATGCCTTCGGTGCCTGCTGCCCTGTATCACGAGGAAAAAGGGCCTTTCTGTGTGGAGTTTGCATGTTCTCCCCTTGTTCACCTAAGGTATCCTCCATAAAAACCCACTGAAAACATGCAAGAAGATCACCACCTGACCAATGGTGACAAAAAGAATTGGGTCCCCGGGCACTGCTGTCGGCTGGCAGCCCACCGCTCCTGGTCCACCACGGAGGAAGGACTGACCAAGGATGGGTCAAATAGAGAAATAATTTCACAAGAAGCATGGCGTGTGCATGTAGTGTGCACTGTGATGTGATGTGATGTGATGTGATGTGATGTGATGTGATGTGATGTGATAAATAAAGTACATCTCTTCTTCTTCTATACACAGGTTACACACACACACACACACACACACACACACACACACACACACACACACACACACACACACACACACACACACACTCACACACACGTGTTTTTATCACTTGTGGGAACATTACATAGACTTACATTCATTTCCTGGCGCCTTACCCTAAACCTAACCATACCTTACCTTACCTAACCCGTAAACCTATCCTCAGTCTTCACCCTAAAATTTAATGCATTTTGTCCCCATAAGGCAGGTGAGTCCCCACAATGTGACTGTGTAAACAGATTTTTTCCCCACAATGTGATAAATACCTGGTCTCACACACACACACACACACACACACACACACCACCACCACCACCACCACCACCACACCACAGATCACACCAACACATACACATACAGAACATAAAATTACCCTTTACTATGTAACTCAAACTCATTTGCTCAGTAAAGAATGTTCTCCTTTAGCTTTAGATTAACAATGAAAACAAGTAAATACCATGTAGACTTAGTGACCAAAACAGAATAAGAATCTAAATTCATAAGCACATATCCCTACAAATCTTTTTTTACATCATTCTATTCAAATATCCTGAGTATGATCCTGCTCAGACAGAGCCTCAGAGAAAATCACTGAACGTTTGATTAAAGAATTCACACAAAATATAATTTCCTCCTACAGATAAAGGCAGCACTTCATTGGCTTGAGTGAGTCAGCACTATTTTTGGAAAGAAGAATTTCAGAATTACAGATGAGCCACAAAACTGTCCACAGTCTAATTTCAATGTGAGGTCTCTCAGCATATTAGACTCTGCAAGGCATCCAATGAGCAGAGGAATATCACTCAGTTCAGTCTTTCAGGTGGATTCAAAGTCTCTTGAAATGTTTGGTGAAGCAAACGCCAAACAATCACAGGTAGACAAAGAACCAGGAAATGCAGGATAAAACTTAGTTAGAGACAGAAGGCTGATGTATTGGGAACAGGATTACAGATGTAGTCAAAGGAAAGCAGGCTGGACAACAAGAGATCAGGCCAATGTTGAAAGCTGGAGAGTCTTGCATAGAAACAAAGAACAATCTGACAATGACTGAGTGTGGCAGAGCAGCTGAAATACTGGGCTGATTGGGAATGAGTGGTCAGGTGGGCGTGGCTGGCAAGGAGAGTGTGAATAGAAAAGTACTGGCTAAGCAGGTGAACGGATGAATGGAAATGGCAGCAGGTGAGAGGCTGAAAGCACTGTGACACATTTTAGCGCCAATTGGATGGACAATCATGGAACTTAGTTCTGAGAATGACGCTGAGAATGTGCTTACATGGTACATATTTTAAAATAATGTCTTTAAAATACCAAAAATGAACTGACACCATATAACCTATAGCACAGCTGTTTTCCAACACAACAGCACTAGCTGGTTTATTGGGGGCTGTAAGAAAGGGACATATTTGCCCCAGGACCCCCAAGTAGTTAACACTGGATCTGCATCTAGGAGTGAGATAAGCATATTTATCTCAGTTGTTAAAAAGTTGGAGGTGATTTCTAAGAGGTTTGAACATCCCAGTAGGGATATGTATGTGATGTGCAGCTTGCTTCAACTGCTGCTTTGAGACCAGTGTCCTACTTAGCTGACACAGTGCCTTACTGCCAACTCTGACTTCATCCTGTCTCAGTCTGAAAGACAGGATAGAGAGGAAGAATGGTGTCCTACTAGCCCACTGTGAAAGGACACACTGGCCTCATAGGAGAAAAATGAGCAATGACAGTAATAAAAGGGATTTATCTTATTCATTCATTCATTCATTCATTCATTCATTCATTCATTGGAACTGTGTGAGAGCACCCACCAAGACACAATTAATTTTTTGGTCACCCAAACCTTTGTCTATTTCTCCTTCCTCTTTCACTCCATCTATAATTCTCCTTTCTCTGTCTGCCTGCCCTGTGTCTTCAGTTGGCTGCTCTGTCAGCATACTAATGCACCCAGACTGAAGATTTTTTTTCCATAAAACTGTAGACATCAGAGCGGGTCTATGGTCCTCCACAACTGGGTGTTTACGTTTTAAAATGTAATGTTCACCATGTCTGAAATGGTCTGTGTTTTTACTTTAGTTTTCTGGTTATGTTGTTATTGTTTTTCTTATGGCTCTCTCTCTCTCCTTGCCTGCAGTGGAGGTGTGGCCTGGCGGTGCTGCCACTCATTGTTGCACTGGAGGCTGATCTCCAATGATTGCCTGACCATCTTAAGCAGCGTGGCAGCATGGGCACGGATTGTCAAAGCTTTCATGCCACGACTTTCCAGCCATTCCTTGCTCTTGTTTTCGTACCACAGTCTTGTTCTGCGTAGTCTTGTTTCCTTGTTTCCTAGTATTGTCTTGCATTGTATTTTTGTATTCAGGTTCTAGTTTTGTCTTCACTAGTTCTGGTTTAGTCTTTCTACCCACTCACCATGATGTAGTGATTCTTTTGTTTCATAGGGCTGATTTTGTGTTTGTGCTTCCCCGAGGGTTTTTGGTAGTGACAGTCTTAGTTTGTCTTTGTTTATTTCTTAGTCTATGGTTATTGCTTCCTACCCGCTCGCCACGGTGTAGTGATCTTTTGTTTTATTGGGCTGATTTTGTGTTCCTGTAATTTTTGGGTCAGTAATAAACCGTTGTTTTGTTTAACGGCTCCTTGTCCCCCGCTGATTGTCCACACCTCCTGCCAAGCAATCGCTTTAATTCTCCGGAATCATAACACCTGCAATTTATTTGATTTTGCTAAATCTGTTTAAGTATTTAGATTCCATACTCATTCATCTATCTATTTAGACATAATACAATGCTTAGGAAGAAGAACATGAAATCATTCCTTGATGATGTTGTTTTATATGTTTAGTTCACATAAATTTCATTCACCCAAACATTTGACATAGTGTGACCAAGTAGCAGACCGTCCTGTGAATTTAATCTGTGCAACATGCGTCAGCACTGACACAGTCTGACCGAGTCAGACAAAGTTCATGTCATATTCTCATCCAGAGTTACTTTAAATGAGTAAGCAGAAAATTGTGACTGCAAATGGACAGTGAACCAGTCTTGGTGAGTCGTAACTTTGTGAGGTATGACGAAAATAGCTATATAGGGACTGACTTTTGTTGATTTCCCACATATGCACATCTGAAAAAGTGTACAAAATTAGCTCCCAAAATCTGTTTAAAGATTGAAAGACTTGGCTTTAGGGTGGATTTTTGCTTTTGACAAATACACTTCTTGTGCATGATGTGCAAAAATATGGAAGTGAAAATTCCTTGATGTATCCCGCATTGTGGCAACTGTTGAGAAATGACAAAACTGAAGCCTGTGTGATGTGATTTCTCTGTGAGCCCCAGACAGAAATAAGCAGAACTACTGCCTTAATTTGTAGGATAGGATCTTTCTCTTACTCTGCCTCCACATTACTTATTATGTATGTCAACAGCTTGAAAATGCATCAATATAAACCTTGCAGCCATGGGAGAACAGTGTCCTCTTTATTGTTGGACCAAGAGGTGAAGGCAGCAACAGCAGCGAATTAAAAAAGCCGGGGAGGGGACGACGACGACGACGACGAAGAAGAAGAAGAGAATGATGGCGAAGATGAAAAAGACAACAACGAAGAAGAGGATGAAAACGAATGAACATGAAGTAATGAATGTGAATATGAGGATGGAGTGCCAAAAACGTATGTCCAAGTAACAGGAGGTTTATGTCAGTCAAAGTCATGCCTTCTAAAATATGTTACACTGATTTCTGTTTATCACATGGAGGGAAAATTGATGTGAGCCAGAATGACAAATCTGCCAGGCTTAAGCTAGCACATAAACATGCTCTACCAATGACTGTATTTATACTATCTCTGCCATCCATTTTCTTAATCACCCTCTCTTACCAATTGTCTCTCAAAATGACAATGGAAGCATAATGTGTAGCTGATGTGTACATATCCTTCAAGAAATACATATGTAAAGTGCTGAATTTCTATGCCTTTTTGTGTTTACAAATCTATGCCAATGACATTTTGTCATTTTGTAGTCCAATGAAAAAGCAACTTTCTCACTACGCTGAGAAAACAAGACAGCGGTCAAATGCCAGATGGCATGAGCACCGGGGTTAATTTTTGAGTTAACAGTCATTTTTCCATTTCTGACATCCATATCTTACTCTAAAACCCTGTGCTACTTCAACAGCCTCCACTCTTCTGGTTTCAGGCTGTCCATCTCTGCTGGGATTTGCTCTCTTTCAGCCAAGAGCATTAGGGTGGTCGAACACTGATTTTGGCTGATACATTCTGGCTCTCATTGTTCCACATGATCCAAAAGGTGTTAGATGTGCACTATTGCCTATCATATCATAAGGTTTCATATTATTTACATGATTGTGATTTCACTTAACTGGAACCAAGGGACCAAGGTCATGAGTGGGTCTCATTTCAGCCTGGGAGTAGTGTTTCCCACCTCAATCAAGAAAAGGTCATCTCCTGCCGTCTAGATTATTGTAATCTTCAGGGCATTCAATCGATCGCAACTGGACTTTGTCAGTTTGTCTTGGAAGACGTTTCACCTCTCATCCAAGCAGGCTTCATCAGTTCATGAAACAACAAAGCCATTCACACATGGCTCAAGGAGCCTCCCAATGACAAGAATGGGACACTAACGAGGCAGACGACTGTCGTTGACACCCAAGGGTCGCACCCTACCCCGCCTTAATGGGGGATCGTTTGCCTCACAATAGAGTGATACTATCCTTGGTTTTGGGGGTTGGCCTCACTCAGAGGATAAATACTTGAACCTAACACCATTTCATTGGACTAGAGCTGTCCTATCTAGTCCGGTGCGCATGAACTGATGAAGCCTGCTCGGATGAGAGGCGAAACGTCTTCCAAGACAAACTGGCAAAGTCCAGTTGCGATCGATTGAATGCCCTGAAGCTTACAATGACCTGGATGAATGAGAATATTCACAGGCATTATTGTAATGCCCTGCTCTCTGGTCTTCCCAAAAAGACTATCTATAACTTACAATTACACCAGAACTCAGCCGCACGTGTGCTGACGAGGACCAGAGGGCGGGAGAACATTACACCGGTTTTAGAATCACTGCATTGGCTCCCTGTGTGCTTCAGGATCGATTTTAAGGTGCTTTTATTAGTTTTTAAGTGTCTTAACGGTCTTGGGCCATCTTATTTATCTGACCTGTTCTTATCATATCAGCCCTTGCAGATCCTGAGGTCCTCTGGCACGGGCCTTTTGATTGTTCCAAGGGTTCGGACCAAAGCCCACAGGGAGGCGGCATTCAGCCATTATGGTCCGAAGCTTTGGAACAGCCTGCCAGAGTGCATCAGGACCGCAGAGACCGTTGATGTTTTTTAAAGGAGACTCAAGACTTTCTTATACTCTTTTAATTCAGACATGTTTTACCCTAGCCCATTGTCTTTTATTTTTTAGGTCCTTTTATTTTATTCAATTTTAGGTTTTAGGTCTTTTATTCTATTGTCTTTTAGGTTTTAGCTACAGTGTTTCCTCATGGGGGGCCTCCACGCTGGGAGGGGTGTCTGGTCTGCCCGCCGGGGCGTCGTCCTGGGGACCCTTCGGACCCTTCGGACTGGGGGGCTCTGCCCTGCGTGTGGAGTCCACCCCGGTCTGCCCAGGTTGGGGGACCGGGGGGCTCTGCACTATGTATGGGGTCTACCCCGGTTTTTCTGGGTCGGGGGTCTCTGTTGCTGCGGCACTCCCTGTGGCCATGGGCTGTGGTCCTTCGCAGCGTTCATGAGCTCCCCATAGGTGGTTTTCTTTTTTCTCTCATGATTCCTCAGTGCCCTTCCATGTTATTACACTGACAGTTTCGTTGGGGTGGGCGTGTGTGTGTGGGTGTGTGCGTGCGTGTGCATGATGTAGGTCTGCGGGTGTGATGGGAGGGTTTGCTATGTTATTGCTATTTTATGTTTTTATCTTTTGTCAAGCATCTTGTGTTGCATTTTTATGTATGAACGGTGCTATGCAAATAAAGATTGATTGATTGATTGATTGATTGATTGATATGCTCCACTCCAAGATTACACCAAACAGTAACCTTGTAGTCATAAAAACTGTATCTTTAGTCATGTCTCTTCTAAAATATCTTGTTATGTCTTGAGGTTGTATTTTCAGCAGCACAGGTGCTACAGAATGATCATCGTAATATTACAGGAATATTATAGGAATACTACAGGCAGTATTGCTATAATCTTTTTATCATACATATCTACATCTCTATATGATCCTCTTGCTCTTCTGCAACTACACATTGCTACTTGTCACTTTGATCATGAAGGTGACGCTGTGGACTACAGTATAGTACAGAATTGAGTATTTATAATATATAATTTTGAGACTATTATAACAAGCAGACCGGACTGAAATAAAAGGCACAATTACAAATCTGTCTGTTACTTCTGTTACTCCATGGCTACTGATATTTCAGAGCCATGGTAGCAAATTTTTTGCAAGGCGTGATAATATGCAGTCAATGCAAAGATGTGTATTCACATTACTTGATTCTTACTGGCATCAGGCAACAAGAATATGTGAAATTTGCATCATTCATGTAGTCATGGAAGTTGAAAATATTCAACTTGAGTCAAAAATCTTGTGTTGTGTGGAGAGCACTGGGCTGAGGACAGGGGCAGATAGCTGCTGCACAAGGTAGTTCTGGAGGAGGGAGCTGTGGGCAGAGCGAGAGCTTCGGGAGGACTAAACACCTTGACTCAGACCAAATTCTGCTCCGATCTGGAGCCATGTACCGGCAGGAGGAGAGCTTTGACTTTATTTTTTGAACTTTTGTGGTCACAAAGTGTAGTTATTTTCACCCTTGCTTCTCCATCTTTCTGCAGAGGCAAGCCACAGAGTGCATATGCTTGAATGTAGAGAAAGCCTGAAAGTGTGAGTGCACCTGTCTGTGCACCCAGTCCTCCCTCTTTTTTTGCACCTTGTAGCGATGGAAGTGGCTGAGGCAGTTCAACCCACTAATTAGAAGTGGCATCCATAATTTTTTTATATCTCTGGAGTACTTGTATGTATGAAAGCCAGAAATGGCACTTTTTTCATTCAATTTTCATTTTTCCTCCACTACTTCATCTTACTTAATCAGATAGATGAACCTAGTGGTCTGAAGGGGCTTTTTTGGAGAACAGAAAAAGATGTAGATGATATGAAAATGTCAAAAAGCTTAGGTACATATGAAGAATGAAGAAGTAAAAGCTTGCAGCTAAACAATCTGTCTTTGGTAAATGTGCCGTATAGTGCAGATTCTGTGACATGAAAACCATCAGCACACTTCATAACAATTTCCATAAATCAGAAATTCACAACAATAATCTGTACAGTTGAGGGGGGCGCTATGGAGCACTGAGATGAGTAGACGTGTCCCCTGACTGCTCCGAGAGAATGTGGCCTTAAAATAGATTTTACACTGTACAAGCTGCACCTTACTAGTCCGAGACAATTCATAATGAACTTTGAAAACTGTCTGACTCAATTAGTCAGCTTTTGACTGAGCACGATGTCAAACACTCATCCCAAACAAGAGTCTGTGAGAGGAGGCCGCAAAGCACTGCCTCTCCCTGAGTCGGCTACACTAACAACAGGGGAGGCTAATGCTACTAGCGCTCCTGATGCTACAATGCTGCAGTCTATGATGGACTTGTTGAAAAGTGATATATTCAGGAAGACTGATGCCCTGTCCACGTGCCTGTGCTCTGAAATAACCTCCGTGAGACTGAAGAGCTGAAAAACTCCATTGAACCACTTCAACAAACAGTGGAAGCTCATGGGGTGACGGTACAGAAACTTGAGCACACGGCCACTGATCAAAGTTCCCGTATAAATGAGTTGGAAACTACTGTTAGCATGCTAACTACACAAGTGAAGCACTTGGATGACAGATGTGAGGACCTGGAAGGCAGGAGGAATAACATACGCGTGTTGGGTGTACCAAAGGGACTGGTGGGACCATGTGCCACTGATTTTATTGCCAAACTACTTCAGGATCTGCTTGGACTGAATGAGAAGCCCCTTCTCGAGAAGAAGAAGGGGAAGAAGAGAAGAAGAGAAACCTAAGGATGGGGACCCACCTTGGCCATTCATCGCAAGGGTACACTTCTTCCATGTCTGGATCCAGATCTTACAGCAGGTGGGGGTGGTGCCTTCTTTACAAAGGCAAGAGGATCTCTATATTCCCTGACTATACGTCCTCCGTGGCCGAGAAGCGAGCCGCGTTTGGTACAATCAAGCGCAACCTCTGCTCCTACCCAGACATAAAGTTTGTTCTCCTCTACCCGCTACACTCAAAATCACTATGCCAGATGAGATATCTCACAGGTTTGAAGATCCTGCTAAGGCCACTGACTTTGTGAACAAGAATTGTAAGTAGATTGTCCCTCTTACAATGTAAGATGAGTGCACAAGAACTTGTTTCAACCAGACTGTTTACATTAATGTTGACTACATTTCCCAGGTGCCTTGCTCAGTCCACATGATCGTGGAACTCTTCCAACCCCAAAAATGGAAACTACCAATTCAGTTTGATTTACTTATTTTTTTGTTTTCGCCTATTTTCATTTATTTATTTGACATTTTAACATTTATTTTTATTTTCAATAGTTTTTTTATTCATTTATTTATTTTTATTTTTTCTCTTTTCTTTTTTATCTCAACTCTGATAAATTGTGCTGGTCACTGTTTCAATTATACTGTTCCAACTATGCTGCTTCAATTATAGGCCTTAGTTGTTTGTATTATGTATGCTTGTTTATTTTCAACAAGTCACAATTCATCTCAGGTAGCAATACTGAGTTTCTGTTGATATACCATGGAGCGTTTTGGATTGCTTGTGTTCAAGGAGTTCGTGGCACGCATCTCAGTTGGGGAGATGCTAGTGCTTGGGTGGGCAAGCGGGGTGGGCTTTGTGTGTCTTTTATTTTTTTCCACATATTTTCAAACTTTTCGTTGGTTGTAATGTCAGTCACTGCAACTTCTCAATCAATTGCAAGGTCAGTCTATCTGCTAAATGCTAAATTATTGTCTTTTACTGACTTCTGTTTTTAATTTTCCTTTAATTGTATTTTATTTTTGTTTTTCTATTCTCTTCTAATCTCTCTTTCTTTCTTTCTTTGAAATGTATGATTTTAATGTATTTTTATGCTTCTGTAAAGCATTTTGAATTGCCAAGTGAATGAATTGTGCTATACAAATAAATTTGCCTTGCCTTGCCTAATGTCACTGTTGTCTTTCTCATTCCTTATTGGTTCCAAATGGTCCGGCCCAACTTATTAGCTGGAACTGCAAGGGACTGAATTCCACAGTAAAGCGCAATAGGTTATGCACCATCTTCGGCACTTGGGGGCTCAGGTAATTTATCTACAGGAAACACACTTGAAACCATCTGTTCATTCAAGAATTAAAAGTGGGTGGATTGGCCACGCCTATTACTCTTCATGCCACACCAAGTCTAGAGGGGTTGCAATTTTGTTGCACAAATCAATCCCTTTTACATGTTCTAATGTGGTATCTGATCCAAATGGCAGATACTTGAGTATTACTGGCAGGATATATGATACCCCGGTTTTATTAGTGAATGTTTATGCCCCCAATTGGGATAATGCAGACGTTTTTAAGCGGCTCTTTTCTAAGTTTCCAGACATGTCCTCACACTTTCTCATTTTAGGAAGTGACTTGAATTGTTGGCTCAGTCTAGAGCGGGATCGCTCTTCCACAAAGATCACCTCATCCTCAAAATCTGCTAGGACAATTAAAGCCTTCATGAAGGAGTTTTCTATCTCAGACCCTTGGCTTTTTTTTAACCCTACCGGTAAAATGTACTCCTTCTCACATGTACACCATACATTTACTCGAATAGACTACTTCTTGGTAGATAACAGAATCCTCCCTTCTGTTAGCTCATCCTCATGTGGAGCTACAGTAATTTCTGACCACTTTGAGTATTCGATTTAGAGGTTCCGTCCAACCACGAACCCCATGGCGTTTGTTAGCAGATGAAAAATTTGTAGATATGATTTCCAACCAAATTGATTTGTTTTTAAGTATAAATAAGACCCCTGAAATATCTGCATCTGTATTGTGGGAAACTTTAAAAGCTTAAATTAGAGGGCATATAATCTCATTTGCCATGAGAAAAAACAAAAACAGGAAAAATTATCTGAACTAACAAACCGTATTGCTCAACTGGATAGCCTGTACGCGACGTCACCAACCCCAGATGTGTATAAAGAACGCCTTTCCCTACAATCACGGTTCAATACATTGACTGCAGATCATGCTGCTGAATTGATCCTTAAGTCTAGGAGTAATTACTATGAACAAGGAGACAAGGCTGGTAGATTGCTTGCTCATCAACTATGTCAGGCTGCTTCTTCCCATCAGATCTCCCAAATCCGAACGTCCTCAGATATCACAATTGACCCTGAAATAATTAATGAAGAATTTAAAAAGTATTACGCTTCACAAAGACACAGAGGACTTTGACAGCTTTTTTGCCACACTTGAAATCTCTCAGGTACAACCTGACATGATGTTACTGAACTTTCTACTGCTATTACATCTATGCAAGGTGGCAAATGCCCAGGGCCAGATGGCTATCCAGTAGAGTTTTTTAAGAAATTTCATCATAAATTGGTCCCTCTTTTAATAGATATGTACAATGAATGAATGAATGAATGAATGCCAAAATGAACACCCTCCCGAAATTTTTATATTTATTCCAGTGTGTACCCATTTTCCTTCCCCAGATCTTTTTTCACAGAAACAACACCATTATCTCAGAATTCATATGGAGTAAAAAAAAAATCACAAGGATACGCAAAGCAATTCCTTCAGAGACCAAAGGCATTAGGCGGAATGGCTCTGCTAAACTTGAGATTTTACTACGGGGCTGCCCATCTTAGAATAATACAATCCTGGCTACAATCTGACTCACACCACTCTATGCCTGTCCGGCTCAAATTGGAAGCTGTCTGTTGTCATCCAGTGTCCCTAGTAGCATTAGTTCACTCTCCCATGGAATCCCATGGATGGGTCGAGAAGCGGGAAAGAATTGTGCAGTTTCCCCCTCAACTCTGCATGTTGTGTGTAAAAGAATTGTGACGAATAAAGGAATTCTTCTTCTTCTTCATTTTCTTCTTCTTCTTCTTCTTCTTCTATTTACGAATAAATCATCTATCTGTGCAAAACATGGACTGATCCAGTG
Organism: Chaetodon trifascialis; assembly: GCF_039877785.1. Lineage (NCBI taxonomy): Eukaryota > Metazoa > Chordata > Actinopteri > Chaetodontiformes > Chaetodontidae > Chaetodon > Chaetodon trifascialis. The sequence continues at coordinate 1,592,577 of NC_092077.1, read as the reverse complement.
TAAAGTTGTGCATCGCACCCACCTTACAAAGGTTAGGCTCTCTCAAATTGGGAGAAAATCTTCAGATCTATGTCCAAGGTTGCTGGGAAACTGATTAAACCTAATGCAATTTTTTTTCCTTCATGTACGTTTAGGTGCTGGAGGTTTTGTTGTGTTAGTTTGTTGTTTTAGTTTGGGTTGGAGACTACTGGTAGTTCAGTTATTCATCTTTTGGTTTAGGTTCTGTTGGCTTCTTGTGTTTTTTTGTAGGTAGTTTAGGGGGAGACGCTGGGGGCGACGGCCCATTGCGGGGCTGGTCGTGCATCTCTCCTTCTTTTGTTCATTTTGGCCAGGGTTTCCAGCCCCTTTAGTTTTTTTTCCTTTTGTTTGAGTTTTTGTTTCCCTTTATTAGTGTTTCTCATTGTTATCATTATCACCACTGGTTCATCCACATCTTTCTTTGCCAGAGTGTCATCCATTTTTGGTTATATGTTGCGGCCTCATGCCCTGAGCCTTGGTACCTACATGGTGAAGCTGTAACATATTTGGGGGCTCGTCCGGGATCCTTCTCAGTGATTCCCGATGTGATGTGATTTGTTTTTGCAGGCTGCATATGGTTGAAAGCTAATAGCTTTCGGTTTGTAATTGTCGCAGACACCATTGTGGTAAGTCTGTGATTTGTTAAGCGTGGCTGTAGCATTGTGCCAACACCTGTATCATTGTAACTTTTTTTTTCTCTCCTCCCTCCTTTTTTTTTTCGTGTTAATTGATGCGTAGCTTGACACGAAAAGGGGGAGGAGTGGTGGTGTTACTTTGATATTTTGTATCACGCTGTTGGTTTGTAATGCCTATATCTTTGTGTGCTGTTTATGGGTTTTGTGCACACTTTTTCGGATGACACTTAGTGTGTGGCTGCCAGTGCGATTTTTGTGTGTCATGTAAATTATTGTACTTCTTGGTTCTGATTAAATGGTGGTCAGTTTTGGTGTGCTTAGCCCTTGCGATGGAGTTTATTCTGGATGATTTTGTGGCTGAGCCAAGCATAGAAAGATTGCACCTTTGTACAAAAGAGCAGTCGTTCAGTATTGCCGATCATTTTGGAATCGCTATGTCTTGGCAGGCTAAAAAGCAGGTGCTAATCTCTGAGCTGTCCACTGCCCTGTCGGAAAAGGGGGTTTTGTCTTCTGACCCAAGTGTTTCGGCCAAGCTTTTGACTACTGGTCAGCAAGGCTCGGCGGAACAGCTCCGGTTGAAGGAGCTGGAAGTTGAGATGCGCCGCTTAGCTTTAAGGGAAAAGGAGCTTGAAAAGGAGGTGGAGTTGCATAGGATGGAAGTTGAGAGACAGCTGCGCTTGAAGGAGCTTGAGTTGAAGCATACTTCCCCTTGTGAGTCTCACTTTCAATCAGGAGAGTTTGACGTTAGTAAATGCATTCGTCTGATCCCTCTGTTTGATGAGAAGGAGGTCGATAAATACTTAATATTGTTTGAGTGTGTTGCACCCTGAAGTGGCCCAGGGATGTGTGGCCCCTGCTTTTACAGTGCGTGTTTATCCGTAAAGCCCAAGAGGCGAAAGAGAAAGAAGTATTGTTCGACTGTTGGTGTCCATCTCAACATGTTGATGGGTTTGAGAAACTACGCGATCTGGTGTTACTAGAAGAATTTAAGAATTGTCTACCAGACAAAATTGCTACTCACATTAACGAGCGGAAGGTCTCCACGGTGTCGGATGCAGCGGTTTTGGCGGACGAATATGTCCTAACACACAAAGACTCCTTTGATAAATATCGCTTGCCCACTGAGTGTGGTGCTTCTATAGCCAAGCCTGTTGTTCCTCTAGTAAAAGCAAATTTCTCTGGTGAGATGAAGTCCGTTGGCAGGGAATGCGTAGACGTGAAGGAAAAGCCAGTTTGTTTTTACTGCAGGAAGCGTGGTCACACCATAAATAACTGTTTGGCTTTAAATAAACGAAATCAAACCCCAAAAGCTATAAACCTATTAAAGGCTGATCCTCTGCCCAATCAACAGTCTCTCTCTGGGCCGACTGCTCTGGTTAAGCCACCCCCTGATGTGTATGCTCTGTTTATCATGAAGGGTTTTGTGTCCTTGTGTGAGGGGGAACCAAAAATCCCTCTAACTATCCTGAGGGACAGCGCCGCTTCACAGTCGGTCATCCTGGAAGGGGTGCTGCCGCTGTCAGAGAAAACCTCTATTAATGCTGACGCTTTGGTCCGGGGGTTTGGTATGCAGTTTGTGGGGGTCCTGTTGCATGTTATTCACCTTGACAGTGAATTAGTCAAGGGGCGTGTGGTTGTGGGTGTTAGTCCACAGTTTCCAATAGAGGGAGTTTCTTTTATTTTGGGAAATGATCTGGCTGGGGGCAAGGTGCTACTGAATCCTGAGGTAACTGCTGTTCCCCTGTCTGAACATCCAGATGATCTGGAGTTGAAGTACCTAGAGGTTTTTTCAGTTTGCGCAATGACCCATTCCATGTCAAAGCGGCAGGTGTCGCCTGATGAGGTGAGCGTGGTTGAGTTGGCTGATACTTTCATGGCTACTCCTGACTGTCAGGTCTCCCTGCCAGCAGGACCCCCCCCCCATGCTCAGCTTTACCCATCTGGGGACAATCCCACTGCTTCAGCTGTGGTTCCTTCCCTTGTGGAGGGCCCTGGGTCTAAAGTCTGCACGTCCCGAGATCAGTTTTTGGTTGCGCAAAAGCAGGATGTGTCGCTGACTCCTTGCTTTGATGAGGTTTTTCCATTAGATGAAGTTGAGAATATGGCCACTGGGTTTTTTTTTTGAAGGACGGAGTGCTCGTGTGCAAATGGACGCCACCGCAGCTGTCTGCGCAGGATGACTGGGGTGTGGTGACACAAATCGTTGTCCCAAAAACATATCAGCACGAAATCCTTAAGTTAGCCCACAATAATCCGCTTGCTGGTCACTTAGGCGTTATTAAAACTTACAACAGAATTTTGCGAATTTTTCTGGCTGGGTTTAAAACAGAATGTGCAGGACTACTGTAAAACCTGTCACGTATGTCAAGTTTCCAGAAAGCCAAATCAGACACCCCCACCCTCTTTATCCGATCCCTATGGTTGCTGAGCCATTTGAGCGTGTCATTGTTGATTGTGTTGGCTGCGTACAAACACCGGTAACAAATTCCTTTTGACCATCATGTGCCCAGCAACCCATTTTCCTGAAGCTATCCCCCTGCGTAAAATCATGGCGCCTGCTGTTGTGAAAGCTTTAGTGAAATTTTTTTCACTAGTTGGGCAGCCAAAGGTGGTACAAACAGATCAGGGGACTAATTTCATGTCGAAAGTCTTTGCACAAGTGGTTAAACAGCTTGACATCACCCATTGTTACTCCAGAGAGTCAAGGGGCCATAGAGCGTTTTCATCAGACCTTGAAGTCTATGCTCCGCTCTTACTGCCTGGAGTTCAGCAAAGACTGGGATGAGGGGGTTCATCTCCTTCTTTTTGCTGCTCGTGAGGTAGTACAGGAGTCCCTGGGTTTTAGTCCGGTATGTTTGCGCATACGGTGCACAGTCCTCTTAAGCTTTTGCAGGAGAAATGGCTGGGGGATGGTGAACCGAAAAATTTATTAGATTAGGTCAGTAATTTTCATTTTAAGCTTCATCGCGCCTGTGAACTAGCAAGGCAAAACATGTCGGCTGTTCAAACAAAGATGAAAAAATGGTTTGATAAAAATGCAGAAACTAGATCTTTTGGCCAAGGTGATAAGGTGCTGGTGCTGTTGCCCATTCCCGGCTCAGCTTTGCAAGAAAGGTATAGCGGTCCCTATGTGGTCCAGGAGAAAGTGAGTGATAGGGACTACGTAGTTGCTACTCCGGACCACCGCCGACGTAGTCGGTTGTGCCATGTTAATATGCTGAAGCCGTATTGGAGCAGGGAGTCTGTTTCTTCATTTTCAGGGGGTGGAGATGGCAAGACTGTTTTGGCGCTGTCCGGTGCTGAAGGGGGTAACGAAACTCAGGTGGCTGTGGCGCTGTCCAGTGCTGAACTGACCAGAACACTGGTGACCTCAGCTCTGGCTGGGACTGAGGATGTTGACAGTCCCTCCAGTGCCGTTGTCCAAGGGCGGTTACAGAATTCCGAGATATTAATCAAGCTGGACGAGTGTTTTCCACATTTAACTCAGCCTCAGCATGAAGATGTGGTTGGCTTAATAAAGTCTCACAGTTCTCTGTTTTCAGACGTGCCAACTTGGACACAAGTGCTGCAGCATGACATCGACGTGGGGGATTCCCCGCCGATCAACAGCACGCGTACAGTGAGTGACTGATCAGGTAGCTTACCTGCAGTATTTGCGAAATAATGAGCAGCAGACTGACCAACTATAAGATTGTCTTATTATTATTTATTTATTTTACTATTATTTATCTTTTTTTAATCAATTTTATTTATTTCATTATTATCATTTTAGTATTGCTTAGTTCTTGACCTGTCTTGGATTTGCGTGGTTTTATTTTGGTCTTTACCTGCACTTTTGCTTTTTAATGACTTTCTTTATTGGAAGCAATTTCACAGGTAGCAACATGACAGTACAATGTGACGGAGAAGACTTCCATTCAATAATTTTTTTCCCAGTCTTTTTATCCCTCCCACAATCCCACCCCACCAAACGGAGAACATTTCTGTAAATCCAGCATCGAATGTAAACGCTACAGAATACAAACAACAAATATAGAAATAAAGCAACATAATAAAGTAAATAAGTAAATGAAGTTAAGGGGGGGGGGGGGGGGGGGGGGGCTCAGTCGTCACAATCTGACAGAGATGTCAAAGATTCAATATAATTTAAGAGAGGTCTCCAAGTCTCTTCAAATGAGTTGAGAGAGCCATTGAGGGAAAATCTAAGCCTTTCAAGTTTAATGGTACGTAACACCTCTTTCACCCACCTGTTGTGTTGCTGTGCTAAGAGTTTCAAAGATTTCAGACCAGAATGTGGCAAGCTTGGGACAGAACCAAAACATATGGGAATGGTCTGCTGGGGATTGTTTGCACCTATTACATGCGTCAGTTACATTGGGATATATCCGAGACAGCCTCAAATTGGTGTAATGAACTTTGTGTACAACTTTACACTGTAGAGGAGGCCATGCCTCGCACAGATTGAGGAGGAGTGAACCAACCGTAAAAGTTGTTGCCAATAATCATCAGGCAGTGTGGCTACAAGCTCTTGCTCCCAGGAGTCCTTGGGACCTGACGCTGGCGTGTCGATAGTAGAATTGATAAGGCTATAGATGCTAGAAATTAGCTGCTTTTGTTCAGGATCCAGAGCCAACAATGAGTCAACCAAGGTCTCCGGGAGGCAACTAGGGAATTTGGGGTTCTGTTTCTGAATAAAATGCCTTGTCTGAAAAAAAAAGAAAGAGGAGGGATTTAGGCAGGTCAAATTTCGTTGAAAGTTCAGAAAAGGACATAAAAGTCCCTTGGTTATAAAGGTCTTTAAATTTAGTTATCCCTTTGTCAAACCAAGTCCGAAAGGTCAAATCTGTGCAAGAGGGCAGAAATACGTGGTTTTTTACAATGGGGGAGAGGTCAGCGGCCCTATGGAGGCCTAGGCTTTTCCTTATTTGAATCCGGATTCTAATAGAATTAGTTTCCGCTGGGTTTGAGGTAAAGTTGGAGGCAGTCAAAGGAAGTTGGGAGCAAACCAGGGAGTGAAGAGAGAGTTTAGAGGATGCTAGTTCCATAACCACCCATGCAGGGCGCTCTTCGTTTGCTACTAGGGATAGTGGGAGACCAGACGATCTGTCAAAGTCTAATTTACACCTCTCAAGGAGAGTAGAGAAATTTTTGGAGAAAAACTGATTAATTTAATTTGTAATATGCACCCCCAAATATTTAAATCCGTCTATAACATATTTGAAAGGAAAAAAAGATGAGGGTATATTATTGGCAGATAGTTGATTGGAAGGAGTTCACTCTTATGGAGGTTAAGTTTACAGCCTGAATAGGACCCAAATTTGTCAAAGATACTTAGAACTACGGGGAGAGAGGCAGCTGGATAAGACGTGTATAAAAGGAGGTCATCAGCACATAACGAAAATTTATTAACTTTACCATCCCTGGTGATGCCCTCCAACCCACCATCCTGACACAGCCAGATGGCTAGAGGTTCAATCGCTATGGCAAATAGGAGGGGGGAAAGAGGGCAGCCCTGTGTGGTTCCACGATAAAGGGGAAATGGAACAGACTGAAGTCAATTTGTGTGGACTGAGGCAACTGGGCTGGTATAAAGCAATTTGATCCAAGATATAAATTCTGGATTGAAACCGACTTTCTGTAAAACAAAAAAAGGAAGCTCCATTCCACCCTGTTGAAGGCCTTCTCTGCATCTAGTGAGATGATCACTTCTGGAATATATGAACTGGGAGCACTGTTCTGCATGCACGTCCTCTGGAGTCTCAAAAGTGAATGTTTCATCCTCGTATCAAACTTGCAGGCGAGCAGGGAAGAAATACCTAAACTTCACTCCTTTTTGGTAGAGCGCTTGCTTGATTTTGTTGAAAGCGGCTCGTTTCTTTGCAGTAATGACGCTGACGTCTGGGTACACTCGCAGCATTGTTTCGCGGTGCTTAAGCTCCGCCCAACAAAGCATCTCCCTCTCCTGAAAACGATGAAAGCATATCACAAAAGGCCTGGGTCTACCCCCCGGTCCAGGTTTAGGGGCTAGGGAGCGATATGCTCTCTCTAGCTTCGGAAGCTTAGAGAGGATGTCAGGACCAAGGTTTTCCATCAACAGATCAGATATAAACTCGGTTGAGTCCTGTCCCTTCTCACTGCCCTCAGGAATTATTCAGAGGTTGACTCTGCGTGACCTGTTCTAAAGATCTTCGAGGCGGTCTTGAAGAGACTTGTTCTGGGTTTTCAGCACCTCCACTGTCTTTTCCGTGCTTGTTATGCGCTCGAAGTTGTCCCCGGCCAGGGTCTCTGCAGCAGCAAGGCGTCCATTAAAGTGATTCACCGTTTCACGGAGTGCGCCCACCGAGGACTGTAATGGTTTAACAGACTCCTGAATTAACGCTGACAGCAGCAAGGCTCGTTGCCTCTCGCTTTAGTTTTAGTCATTTCACGACCGAGTTAAAGTTGAAACTGTAATCCCTCACTTTCCCGAATCAATTGTGGTGTTTACAGGGATAAATTAACAGTTCAATCGGGAGGCCTCTCTTCCAAGCGACTTTCTCCTACATCATCACCACCGGAAGTCACATGCACTTTTGCTTTATCACTATTATACTGTCCAACGGCTACTGTATCGTTTTCTGTATTGTTGTCATTTATTTGTTTAACTCTGAAAATATTAATAAACATATTGTGAAAAAACATAAAATAATAATCTGTACAGTTCAGTTTATACTGAACAAACAGAACATAATGAACATTTGGATACATGTCCAGTGCCATGTAGTGGAGAAGAAAGGAAATATACTATTCCTCACTGGCTTCCTTCAATTCACTCTGCACCTTTGTTCTCAAGTCGACACAGAGATGAGGTGTGTGTGTGTGTGTGTGTGTGTGTGTGTGTGTGCGTGTGTCTGAGTTCAGGAATCATCATGAAATCATTGTGACCTCATAGCTAATGAATAATTCACTGTGTCCTCTTTGCTCTGTATATGTGTGTGTGTGTGTGTGTGTGTGTGTGTGTGTGTGTGTGTGTGTGTGTGTGTGTGTGTGTGCAGACATGCAACTTTTAGGCATCCAGCCTGCTCTTAAGTGCTTCTATGAATGTGGCTATGTCAACTAACAGACAGTGGAGAGCGGAGACCAGAGAACAGACTACAGGAAACAGACAAAACATCTGGACAACTTAGACAACACAATCCAACACAACACAACTAAAAACTAAAGCATCCCTCAACCCCGCTGTGGCACAATATCAACTATCTTCTTAATCACAACTAAACTTCTACTTGACACTGAATTCCTTTCCAGTGTCCTGTTTTTGCTGTCATTTTTTTTTCTTCCCCAGTATCTGCAGCAGGATCCATGAACCCACTACATCAATGAGGAATGTAGAAAGCTGACTGGGAGTCTGTCTGGTCACAACAGTGTGCTGTGTGACATCACAAAAGTAACTGAATGTCCCCACGCCCCTTCTGTTTTTAGCCTCAATGGCAGCTGATGCACTCACTGCATTTTTCATCACCGCTCCACTCATCACATCCACAAATGCATTCTCAAAGCTCTTTGCACAGTTTCTTCATATCTTGTGATTTGGTACACTATAATGGGTAGTAGTGCTGGGCAGTATGACCAAAAATGCATATCATGGTATTTTTCAGAAGTATAACAGTTTTACAGTATATGACGGTTTTGTTTTGTTTTGTTTTTTTTCATCTGGAAGACAGATGTTTTAACACAGGTATGTCCAGGCACTCATTTGGGCAGAGTACCATTACCTCGACCAAGCATACAGAGAAACTCCTCTGTTGAAAACACTTTTTCATCCTTTTTTTCTGCTTGTTATTGTTCTTATCTCTCATAAAAGGACACAATGCAAATAAAACAGTAAAATAACACGTCAGGCTGGTCAGCAGTGTCCTCTGTTGGCGCTCTGCTCATTCACGTGTATGTGAGACGGAGCGGTGCAACTCACTGTGCAGTCGACCAGTCAATAGCTCAGCAACCAATTTGTCAATTTTGATGATCGACATCTCTATTGACCAGTCAGAATCAAGAGATTCAAGGGGCACTGTCCAAATTCACCATAGTAACACCAATGACAATCCAAAAGGAAGTAAGCCCAGAGATTATCACATGAAGAGCACTCCCTCCACTATAGAAACCCCCTCCTCTTTATGTAAACAACCAGGACCTTCATGATTGATCTCAAACTAACACAGAGTCATGGGAGGGGACATTTTTTCAAGCTGGACTATAACTTTTGACCCCAAAACAGCAAAGGTAAGACATACTGTATTATTTAGCAAAGTTTTTTTTTTGCTACTTTTTGGCTGCTAGCTCACAGAGTTTTCATCGCACAGTGAGGAGGCAAATATCTTTGTAATCATCAGACGGCTCTCTGCTTTCATATGATAGGCTTGTGTGGTTTGCATGAAGTAGTGAAATCAGCAGACGATCTAGAGTGGACATATGCTATTTTAGTCTTTTTGTTACATGCACATGTAATTTATTTCTGTATGAATTATGTTTCGTTTTGGGTGGCAATGCTTGGTAGAGGCTTTTAGCTGAGATTCTCCCCGTCATTCTGATATGCTACACGTTAGGATTGGTGCTTCCTAGCGTGAGCATTGACCATCTGAACTGGAGCAAATTCTTGTGTGTCATCGTGTTCTACTAGTTCTGCACCTTCGATTTCGGAACCTCAATGTCTGTCCCATCCATCTTCACCGTAACGTAACACCAGAGCACTACAGTTTTCCCTCACCACGCCCCGCACCATGATTGTTTAGACATTGAAAACGGCCCCGTCTGAAAATGTCGCGCAGCACAGCATTCCGGACGTTGTGTAATCTCATTCACCGGTGTGGTGGTATATTAAAAATTTATATCACAAGAAAAATATACACTGGTATTCGGTGTGACCGGTATACCGCCCAGCCCTAATGGGTACCCATGTCTTCATTCATGATTCACACCATCATTTGTACATCGCACTTCCATTTCTTTACTACTTTCAACCTTATTTTGTCCTATTGTATTTCAATATATCAACATATTGTTTTATATTTACAATGAAACAAAAATATAAACACAACACTTTTGTTTTTGCTCACATTTTTCACAACAGATTGTTGCAGCAGCTGTCCAGGTGGCTGGTCTCAGATGATCTTGGAGGTGAACATGGTGGATGTGGAGGTCCTGGGCTGGTGTGGTTACACGTGGTCTGCGGTTGTGAGGCCAGTTGGATGTACTACCAAATTTTCTGAAACGCCTTTAGAGATGGCTTATGATAGAGAAATGAACATTCAATTCACAGGCAACAGCTCTAGTGGACATTCCTGCAGTCAGCATGCCAATTGCACGCTCCCTCAAAACTTGCGATATCTGTGGTATTGTGCTATGTGATAAAACTGAACATTTCAGAGTGGCTTTTTATTGTGGTCAGCCTAAGGCACACCCGTGTAGTAGTCATGCTGTCTAATCAGCATCCTGATATGCCACACCTGTGAGGTGGGATGGATTAGCTCGGCAACGGAGAAGTGCTCACTAACGCAGATTTAGACAGATTTGGGAACAATATTTGAGAGAAATGGATCTTTTGTGTATATAGAAAATGTTTTAGATCTTTGAGTTCAGCTCATGAAAAATGGGAGCACAAACAGAAGTTTTGCATTTATATTTTTGTTCAGTGTATGCATTTATTTAACAAGGCATACTGAATATCCATCCATCCATTTTCTATACCGCCTATCCCTTTCGGGGTTGCGGGGGGGCTGGAGCCTATCCCACCTGTCAACAGGCGAGAGGCGGGGTACAGCCTGGACCGGTCGCCAGTCGATCACAGGGCAACATATACAGACAAACAACCATTCACACTCCCACTCACACCTATGGGCAATTTTAGTCACCAATTAACATAATGAGCATGTTTTTGGTCTGTGGGAGGAAGCTGGAGTACCCGGAGAGAACCCACGCATGCACGGGAAGAACATGCAAACCCGGAGATCAACGCGCACTACCTGCTGCGCCACCGTGCTGCCCCATACTGAATATCTTGTGTGTATATATTTGTGAAGAATAGAGCTTTATCTAATGTAATTCTCTGCTGTTCAGCTCAAGAACAGACTGGTTTAAATTTAATTATATATAATATTATATATATAACATACTTAATACAACTGTGCTGGAGCACTATATATACACCACGTGAATTCTTTTTAGGGGTGGACCTTTTTGAAGCCCAACCCCAGCTCCAAAAATGAATAAATAAATACATAAGAAATCTCCCAAATCCATAAATCCATTGTAAAGCTTGACTGAACCATTAAACTATCTCTTTAAAGAAATGATGACTAGCAGGTTTTAGGGATAACTAAGATAACATGGGATAATGCAGGGGCGCACACGCATGCAGCGACCAGCAGCAGTGGGAAGCGTGTCCGTTTTGTTTGTTTGAGTTTGTTGGAGTTTGTAAGTCTTAAGTTTGTTAATTAGCTAGTTTTGTTCAGTTTAATTTAGTTTTGTATCAATCTCAACTCCACGCCTACTTGTGAAACGTGTTTTGGTCCAGTGACAATGGATTTTGCCGTGATTTATTTCCTAGCGGTGTTGGCGTCTGCATGGCGCCTGCTGCTCACGGCACCTGCACCTAACAAGATAACCCAATTCTCCAGAAATTACCTGCTCAACTTCAACAACCACGCGAACAGCGGTCCACCAGCTGACCTGGTTTTCCCTGACTTGGAGGAAATTTTCACTGCCACCGGAAAGGTGACTACTACAGAGCTCCGCTGCGTAAACCGAGGAAGCGCGGCAGGAGAGGCGGGGTGCGGGAGCGCATGAGACGGCAACACCTGTCTTGCATCCCCCTGCCTTCAATTATCCTGTCTAATGCCCGGTCCCTCCGCAATAAGACAAAGGAACTTCAAGCTCTTGCGCTACCACCATGAGTTCAAAGAAGCTTGTATCCTGGCCTTTACAGAGACTTGGTTCGGGGAGAAGGACGCTGATGGTGACTTGGCTATTGATGGGTTCGGGGTCCCGTTTCGCACCGACAGAGCATCTGTGATAACAGGGAAGTCATGCGGAGGAGGGGTTTGTCTGTACATAAACGAAACTATGTACAATGGATGTTGAGCTGCTTTCTTTGTCCATGCGCCCTGTGTATCTCCCACGTGAATTTCCACAGATTTTTGTGACTGTTGTTTACATACATCCAAAGGCTAATGAGACAAACGCCACTGATCTCATTTTTCAAACAGTGCAAAAACTACACTCCATTTCCCCAGATGCTCCTAATTTTATTTTGGGTGATTTTAACCATTGTTCATTGGATAATACTCTCAGGAACTTTTATCAGTACGTTCTTTGTCCCACCAGGAAAGACAGGATCCTAGACAAGTGTTATGGGTCCATTAAAAAGGCCTATAAATCAATACCACTCCCTCCGCTGGGTTCAGCTGACCACAACTGTGTGCACCTTATTCCATCTTACCGCACATGTCTTCAGAGAGGGAAAGTAACAACCAAAAAGATCAAAGTGTGGTCAGAAGAGGCCAAAATGACTCTTCAGGGCTGTCTGGACAGTACAGCTTGGGAGGACTTCATTGAATCCTCCAGTGACATTAACGAACTCACCGATGTGGTCAGCTCCTGAATAACCTACTGCGAGGACACTGTTATTCCTGTAAAGACTGTTAAATCCTACCCAAATAGCAAACCATGGGTGAGCAGACATCTTAAAGTGTTGTTAAATAAAAAGAAACAGGCTTTTAAACTGGGGGACCTTTCTGAACTTATTTCTGTTCAAAAAGAAATTAAACAGGAAATTAGGAGAGCTAAATTGTGTTACAAACAAAAAGTTGAAGACAAGCTGAGCAATAACAACTTGGGCTCTGTCAAGACTTTAGTTATTTGATCTTGATTTGTGAACCTATCTAATTTATTTTAAGAGTTTGCACTCCCGCTTTTATTTTGAAAGGCTTCGTATGATTTCCGGTGTGACGGCAGTTGTGTCGGTTATTTGACAGAAGTACACGGCCCATTGGTTTATGACCTGTGTTGCCTGTGACAACTATGTCGCCTGAGGTCCCTTTGTTATAATGTTATAAAATAAAAGAAGACAAAGGATAACACGAGTTATGCCCACTGTGTGCTTCCTGTCAAGCCTTTTCGGAGGGCTAAGAAGTTAAAAGTCCGAACAGTCATAAACCACGGCTCCAGCTCTACAGAAAATATAGGCTAAAAAACCTTGAAGCCACAACCAAGCTCAAAGACTGTCTAACCACTCTGTAAGCTAACAGCCCATCATCCATAACACTGTCTGCTCATGTGCTAATGTGTGAGCCAAGGAATAAGAAGCTGAATCCAGAGGAAGGGGGAGCGTCTTAAGTCCAGCAGAGTCAAAGACTATTAAACCCAGGTGGCATTAAAAGCTTCAACTTTGGTCAAGACAAGAAAGCAACATGGCAACATCAAAGGAGGAGCTTGAGAGGCTTAAGCAGAGGCGTTCAGCAGCTCAGACCGCTTTCACCAAAAGAGCCAACCATCTCACCTCTAGAGCCAACGCATTGGAAGAAAGTGAAATGATTGGCGAGTGGAGGAGCCTTAAATCAGAGCACTCAAGAGTCAATGATGCTGGGTTTGAATATGCGACAGCTCTAAGAGAAGCAGATGATGAACATGCTGAAGAGATGGCACTGCAAGTTGAAGCGAAAACAGCTGAGTGTGACCGTAAGTTTGATGAAACTGAACAGATCGTCCAAAAGAGCTTCTGGACCAGGTTAGCTGAGGAGGCCATCACTACCCTTGCCACTGAAGCTGAATCAGCCATGGACCAGGCTGAGGGAACCAATTACCAACAGATGACCATAAGACAGCGTGACCTAATGAATAAAAACCTGGAACAGGAAATTTCCGAACTTGAAAGAGAGGTAAATGATTGGATAAGTATGATTCCTAGACCCAACGTAACAGAGTCAAAAGAATGTATAAGAAAGCTAAAGAAACGTCGCAAGAAACTATGGGATGAGTGGACATGGCAAGACTATAATCAAGGCTGGGCCCTGTCTGGAGCCGAAGAGGAGGAACCAGTTAAAGCGGTAAAGCCAAACCAAGATGGTCACAGGAGCAGGCCCAAGGAGGAGGCAGCGCCTCTTGGTGCTCAACCCAAGCCAGACCTGTTCGACCCTGGGAACACTCAACTTCTTGTTGGAGGCATCCAGCCTCGCTTGCCCAACCAACCCCCACATCTCAGCAACAGCGTATTTCCAGACGCAGCAAGCACGCCACACAGACCCTTCAATGCACAGCAAAGTGGTTTTGGCATGAACTCCGGGACCTACGATGTCAAGCCCCTGATAAGTTGGGAGCGAGCACGGCTACCTGTATTTTCCGGTGACATGCAAGATTACTACCGTTGGAAAGCTGAGTGGGAAGACTTGCAGCGGCTGGGGAACCCACACGGATTGGAGAATGTGAAGAAATTCCATCTTCTAGGAAATCTAGACGATAGAGTCAAGAGAGACCTTGTGTTATCCAGCTGTGGATCTGCTGACGACGTGTTCAGGATTCTGGACAATAAGTATGGAAACAAGCCAAAAATAGTGCTACTAATCTCGAAAGAAGTTCAAGAACTTCGCCCCATAAAGGGAAACCAACCCAGAAAGACTATCAAATTGATTCAGGCCGTGGAGAGAGCACTTCACGATCTCCAAGTCCCTGGGGAGGAAGATGCTGTAAAGAATCAAGTAGTAGCACAGTCAATTGAAAGTAAGTTACCTGACTCCCTAAAGGAAAAGTGGCTAACTCACAAGAACGATCCTGCGAGTGGCTTTTCATCACGCAACCACTTTGACTGTTTACTGCAGTACCTGAAAAAGCAGGAAGACATTCTGGAGGTGTTAGATCAACTGCAAATACAACCCAGCCCAGTGAATAAACTTGAGGGGTCAAGGGAAAAGAAAGCATTCACTAAGGCTACATCAGGGAACACTCAAAACTCTCCATCAACTTCATGCATTGTGTGTGGAGACGAGGTGCATGCAGGCAAGCTGTTTGCCTGTAAAGTCTTCAAAAAGCTCAATCTGCCTAGTAAAAAGACTCATCTAAAGAAAGCAGGAGCATGCTTCAAATGCTTGCGCCACCATGGCGTAGATGGCGGTTGCAGCCTTAAGTATCTCTGCACAAAGGATGACTGTCAAAAAGGAGGGTCCTCGGATCACAACTACCCTCTCTGTCCAAAGCCACCGACAAAAAAGAGGGATAAGACGAACGGAGTGCAAAGTGATTCAAAAGCAGAGAAAAGAGGACTTGGACTGACTGACAAACAGGAGGAGCTCCTTGCCAAGCTCTCTCCAGAACTGAAGGCAGAGTTCAAGGAAGCTTTCTCAAACAAGGTCACAACAACAGTATGTGCCACCAATAGCAGTAAGCTGAAAGAGTACCCAGTCATAATGATGCTACTGGAAGTGACTACAAACTCCGGCCAGCTTATCGGCACCTTGATTGATCTTGCATCGGACACAAATTACATTTCGACTGAGGCCGCGGAACGTCTCAAGTTGAATGGTGAAAGCATCAAGATGATTGTCCAAGGAGTTGGAGGAATGGAAAAGACAGTTACTACCAGAAGGTACACCTTGAGGCTAAGAATAAAAAACCCCAAGGGTACCATAACTGAACACAAACTCAGCTGCTACAGCTTGGAGAGCATCGCAAAGGTGAACCAAGCAGTCACACCAGAGCAACTACAAAGGTTCTTCCCTGACGTCGCAACCAACGACTTAATCCGCCCCGAGAAGATTGACCTCCTAATAAGCCGCAGGGAAGGTCGCTTGGTCCCTAAGCCAATCAAAGTAGAGGGAGACCTCGTCCTCGGGGACGGGCCTCTGGGTAAAACTGTCGGTGGAACTCACCCTGAACTTTTTGAAGAAGTAGACCTCGCAGTCCATAGGTCTGACACGCACTATGCAAGATCAATGAGGACTGCGTCGAAGGCATACAGAGAGGTCCTTGTGGACCTGGCTAGACCTTGCAAAGCCCAAGTGGAAAATGGAGAGACAATCTCAAGGAGTACTGCAACGACCAACAAAGAGATCTTAGAGTGGTTCAAATGGGACAGCATTGGCGCGGTTTGTGATCCTCAATGTGGTAGCTGCAAATGTGGTAGGTGTCCCCCTGGAGGCAAAGAAATGACCCTAGGAGAGGAGAGGGACCTGGAGAAAATCAAAGAGTCCCTCACCTACGTGCAAGCGGACAAGCATTGTGGAACCCCTCACTGGGACGCAGCTTACCCATGGAAAGGAGACCTTGCAACGCTCCCTGATAACCGACGTGCAGTTGAGGCAACCTTCTTAAATGCAGAAAAGCGTCTCGAGAAGGAGCCTGAATGGAAGGTGGCGTACAGAGAACAAATCCACGAAATGATCTCAAGAGGAGCTGCTACTAAACTCAGTAAAGATGAAATCGACAGTTGGAAGGGGCCTAAGTGGTACATCAGTCATCTGGTCGCGCCTAATCCTCATTCAATTACTACTCCTGTAAGGATTGTTTGGAACAGTAGCCAAGAGTTCTATGGAGTAAGTTTGAAAAATCTCCTGCACAAAGGACCGGACGTCCTGAATCAAATCAGAGGTGTCCTTCTGAGGTTCAGGAGTGGATTGTATGCGGCCTTGGGCGACGTGCGAAAGATGTACAACTCCGTTTGGCTAAAGGATAAAGAAGTACACCTCCACCGCTTCCTCTGGAGGGACAACCCAGATGATGACATTGAGGTCTTCGCCATCGTCAGGGTTAACATTGGTGACAAGCCTGCGGGCTGCATAGCTCAAGTTGCTCTGAGAGAAACAGCAAGCCTGCCCAGTTCGCTGCTATGGTTGAAGAGCGCCGGGTTCTGGTCAAAGACACCTACGTAGACGACATTTTGACATCACACAATAGCACCAAGGCACTGGAAAAGATCACCAAAGGAGTGGAAGAGATCTTAAAAGCTGGTGGCTTATCCCTCAAACCGTGGATCTTCTCAGGTCAAAGTGGGAGGTCAGGAGCTACAGCCAACTCCAGTAACGGTGAAAGTGTCATATCTCCTCCCAAAACTTTGGTGTTGCCCAACCAAATGCAAGATGAAGAAAGCAAAGCTCTGGGAGTCGGCTACAAACCGGAGACAGACAAACTTCGTTCGCAATTTCTCAAAGAAACGAGGTAAAATGAGGATGGGACTCGACTTACCTGAAAATGAAATCCGAGGTAACACACCAAATCCCTTATCGCGTCGAGTGCTGTTAAGTCAGATTGCTGCATTCTATGACCCCATTGGCCTAGCAACACCCGCCAAGCAGAAAGGGGTGATGCTTGTAAGGGAATCCTACCAAGAAGCAGGAAGGGACAACCCAATCAAGGATACTTGGGACGATCCTCTTTCGCCAAAACTCCGGGAGGCGTCCATAAGACTCTTTGAGGAGTACGTGAGGCTGGGTCATGTCAGGTTCGAGAGAAGCCTCACGCCACCAGGAGCCATAGGCCGCCCAGTGGGACTCACGTTTTCGGATGGAAGTGAGGCCTCCTACGGAGCTGTGCTCTCCCTTCGGTGGGAAACACAGAACGGAGTCATCGTAAGATTGGTTGAGTCAAAAGCCAAACTTACTCCCCTCAACCAAAAGGGGGATGTGATTAAGGCAGAGTTATGTGGCGCTGTCTTTGCAACCCGTCTTAAAAGGTACTTTAAAAAGCACTGCCGCATTGAGGTCGCACATTGGATCCACTTCGTCGACAGCCAGACAATTCTAGGAGCGATCCAAAGGGACAGTTATGGGTTTCAGACTTTCTTTGCGAATCGCATCGGGGAAATCCAGAAAGCTGGGCCAGTTGAAGATTGGAGATGGGTTGAAGGAAACCTCAACATTGCGGACATCATTACAAGGGGAGCATCTCCTGAGGAGCTCGATGAAGAGTTGGAGTGGCAAAGGGGACCTAAGTTCCTGAAGTGGCCAGAAGCTGAGTGGCCAGTGAAAACGGCCAGTGAGATAGTGGCTACTGTTGCTGACGACGTTAAGAGACTCAAGAGAAAAGCCTTCTCAGCAGCGGTCACCAGGGCTCAGTCACAGAAAATATCTGACCCCAGTAAAGGCGACTCACAGGGTAAAGATGAACACCTCATGCTGCAGGCATCAAAGGGCCGAGGTCCAACTCTAAAAGCTGAGAGGCCGAAGAGGAAATTCAGCAGTGTAGATCTTGTGCGCCTTGTTGAGCCCAAGCGGTTTAGTACCTTGTCAAAGTTGTGCGGGACCATTGCCTGGACTCGACGAGCTGTAGAATCCTGGTGGAACAAAGAACGGCAAGCCTCGGATCCAGCAAAGTGGGAGGCAAGAGATTCCAGGCTATCTGCAGCAGAGAGAACAACTGCGTTCCAAGACCTGGTCCTTGCGGCTCAGGATGGCGTGGAGTTTCACGACACGACTCTAAACCACCTGGTTGTGTTCAAGGATGAAAATACAGGACTGTTGCTGTGTGGTGGTAGAGTCCAGTCTTGGAAGGAAGACGGAACAGCTGTACCATTAATCCCCTTGTGGCCTCTTTGGATCTTTGATCAGTCGGCCAAGTGGGAGGTGTCAAGACTTTAGTTATTTGATCTTGATTTGTGAACCTATCTAATTTATTTTAAGAGTTTGCACTCCCGCTTTTATTTTGAAAGGGTTCGTATGATTTTCGGTGTTACAGCAGTTGTGTCGGTTATTTGACAGAAGTACATGGCCCATTGGTTTATGACCTGTGTTGCCTGTGACAACTATGTCACCTGAGGTCCCTTTGTTATAAAAATAAAAGAAGACAAAGGATAACACAAGTTATGCCCACTGTGTGCTTCCTGTCAAGCCTTTTCGGAGGGCTAAGAAGTTAAAAGTCCGAACAGGCTCAGCGTGGGACAGTATTAAGACCATGGTTGGGCTGAATGATAATGTGAAGAAAAAGGTCTCTTTAGATGGGTTCACCTCTGATCTGGTTCTGGCACAGGAGCTAAACAAATTTTATTCAAGATTTGATGTGGATGATTTTAGCAATGAAATAACTACATTGAAAAACACTGTTATGGAACCCAATCAACTGGCTGCTTTTCCTTTTGATGTGCATAGGGTTGTTAAAACCTTCAAACACTGTAAAACCAGAACAAGTGCTGGCCCTGATAACATTAGTGGTAGAATGCTCTCAATCTGTGCTGAACAACTAGGACCGATTTTCAATTATATTTTCAATCTGTCATTCTCTCAGCAGAAGGTTCCTATCTTGTGGAAACAGGTCACTATAGTTCCTGCTGCCAAAATTAAACATCCTACATCCTTAAATGATTTCAGGCCCATAGCCCTGACCTCCCTAGTTATGAAATCATTTGAAAAATTGGTTAAAGCTGAACTTTTGACTAGGACTGAACACTTGCTTGATCCACTGCAGTTTGCCTATAGGACCGGGAGGGGGGTTCAGGATGCCACCTTAACTCTGCTAGATTATATTTACAAGCACCTGGAGAGCCCTAACAATCATGCTAGATTGCTGTTTGTTGACTTTTCCTCCGCCTTTAATAAAATACAGCCTCATCTGCTAATCCAGAGATTAATTGACAGTTTTAGTCTGGACGGTAGTATTGTCGGCTGGATTCTGGATTTTTTGACATGCAGAACACAGAGAGTGAGAGTAAATGAATAATTTTCCGATCTATCTGTAACATCTACTGGCTCACCTCAAGGTTGTGTCCTCTCTCCTCTGTTGTACATACTGTACACTAACAACTGCTGTAGTACATTTGAAAACCATCATATACTGAAATTTGCGGATGATACGGCCATTTTGAGCCTGCTGAACAGTACTGCAACCTCTCATGATCCTGTGGTTGATAATTTTTTAAAGTGGTGCCAGGATTCGTTTTTATCTCTGAATGTATTGAAGACAAAGGACATGTGCATTGATTTTAGACGCTCGCATCCCTCTCCCGACAGCACAGTCATTGATGGACAGGATGTAGAAGTTGTAGAGTCCTACAAGTACTTAGGGACCATAATAGACAATAAACTGACATTTGAGAGTAACACTAACACGATCTACAAGAAAAGTCAGCAGCGTCTATTTTGTCTCAGGAAACTCTCAAAATTCCAGGTTGATTCATCCCTGATGACCATGTTTTACCGCTCTTTTATTGAGTCTGTGATTACCTTTTCTTTCACTTGTTGGTTTTCATCACTTAGGGTAAAGCAGAAAAATGTTCTTAATAAGGTGGTCAAAGTCTGTAGTAAGATTACCAGCATTGCTCAAGAAACTCTGCATGATCTGTACAACAAACAGCTGCATAAGAAAGCAGAATCTATCTTGTCTGATTGTTCACATCCTTTACATCATCAGTTCCAGTTTCTTCCATCTGGTTCACTGCTCAGACTTCCACTAGCCAAAACAAACAGATATAAACATTCCTTTGTTCCTTCTGCCATCTCCCTCCTCAACTCCAGGAGGAAAAGGTAGCTTGCCTGTAGTGTTAGGATTGATTTTATTTATTTATTTATTTTGAAATGTATTCTACTTATTGTTTTAACTTCTCTCTCTCTCTCTCTCTATATATATATATATATTATTGCTTTTATAGGATTATTTGCTAGTGTACATGTATTTTATGTTTGCTCCCTGTGCTGTACAACCAGTTGCCCCACTGGGGACAAATAAAGCGATTGATTGATTGATTGATTGATTGATTGATTGATTGATTGATTGATTGATTGATTGATTGAGCTTATTTTATTTTTGGAATTTGTGATCTTGGAACTGGAATTATTTTAAAGAACCTTTACCTTTCTGCAGAACAAAGGATCAAATTGATAATGTGTGCAAGTTTTACCAATGACTGTATTTCTACATTAAATAATTCTATTCTTAACTAGTTTTACAAGCCCACGTCAGTCTGCCTGAGGTGGGGTGTAACATCGTACATTTACTCACGTCCTGTAGTTAAGTGTCCTTCACTTGAGTTTATCCATTTTATTCAACTTTATACTTCTACTCTGCTACATCTACAAAAGGCAAAAATTGTACCTTCTACTCCACTATATTTGTCTGACACATTACAGTTACAGTTACAATTAAAATTCCAATTTGTCATTTGGTAGATGCTTTTTCAAAGCGACATACATTTTCATACATCAAAAGCAAGGTTCTGGACAGGCGAGAACAACAAGAGTAAGCACCATAACCTAATTTCAGGTCCAATCGGACATAGGTGCGATTGACGAGGTCATGCATAAAATGCATAGAGTGAATACAGGGCTTTTTTTAAAGGAAGAAGGTGTTCAGTAAAGAGCTTGGTCTTCAGCCTTTTCCTAAAGATCGAGAGGGACTGTGCAGAACAAATGGAGTTTGGTAAATTGCTCCACCACCAGGAAAGCACAGAAGAAAAGAGTCTAGTTAGAGGTTGAGGGCCTTTTTGAATTGACAACACCAGGTGCTGGTCCTGGGCAGAGCGTAGTGAGCAGGAAGGAGCATAAACCTGAATGAGGGAGTTGATCTGTTGTTGTATAGAGATGACAAGGAGCTCAGTCTTTGACAGGTTAAGCTGAAGGTGGCATTCCTTCATCCATGCGGAGATAACGGCAAGGCATGCCGATATCCATGCCGAGACTGTGGGTCATCTGGAGGAGCTGGGTGTCGTCCACATATGAATGGTATGAGAAGCCATGTGAGCGGATGACTGCACCAAGTGCGGTGGTACATATTAAAAAGAGAAGGGGTCCAAGCACTGACCCTTGAGGTACCCCTTTGGACAAGCAGTGGGATTTAGCAAGTCCCTGCAAGTCACTGAGAGGTGGCGGAGAGCAGATTCTGAGAAGCCAAGCTCAGCGAGTGTGGAGAGGAAGATTTGGTGGTTAACTGTGTCAAAGGCAGTTGATAGGTCGAGCAATAGTAGAACAGAGGACTGGCCAGTAGCTCTAGTTGATCATAGTGTTTCCACGACAGGTAAGAGTGCAGCCTCCGTAGAGTGTCTGTGTTTGAAACCGGATTGGCTGGGATCATGCAGGTTGTTCTGAGAAAAGAATTTAGAGACCTGATTAAAGACCATGCACTCAAGAAATCTTGGAAACGAAAGCGAGGAGTGAAACCCGTCTGTAATTTTCAACCTGGAGGAATGTTGTTCATTCCTCTCAAAACATAATAAATTAACCAATCTCAGTTTCCTATATCGTACCTATTTAACACCAAAGCAACACTTCATGATTAAGTTATCGTCTTTTCCAAATTGTAATCTATGTGACTTAAATCAAATAGGGACTTTTTGCATATCATGTGGGAGTGTCCATCTGCTCAAAATTTCTGGCAACAAATAGTAAACCTTCGCTCTGATGTGCTCAGCTTCGAGATTGACCGCTCTCCAAAATGTATGCTTTTAAATGATGATTCCGGGCAAAACTTTAACCATATGTAAAGGTTTCTGTGGCTATCTTCATGTACAGTAGCTAAAAAGATGTTGGCGGTCAGGTGGCAACCACCACATTGTTGCTAAGATAAATGGAGCAGGCCAGTGTGTGCTCAAAGCAAGGAAGGAGGCACTTGATGTAGCTCAAGCTATGATTTAACTCTTATTATTTTTTTTTTATTTTTATGTAAAATTTGCAATATCCAGCATGTTGTGAAATTTAGAGAAAGATCTGTGGGATGGGGTTGGTTAGGGTTAGGGGACTATAAAACTTGCAGGTGTTCTGTGTTACTTTTCTTTTGTCTTTGGTTGTTTTAGTCATGACTCATGTCTGCCAATTGTACACAGTAATGAGGGGAATTTGTCATGTTTGTATTTCTTGTCTGCAGTGACAGACATGTTGATCTGCACCTGCTTCCCTATTGATTAATAAAATAATTATATATATATATAAATATAAATATAAATATAAATATAAATATATATATAAAGAGGACATCAGTGAAAGGAAGTCAACTGCATGGGGTTTGTTAGGATAGACATTCATGTCCCCCATGACAATCAGTGGGTTGCTATCTTCAGGAATGGCTGAGAGTAGCATGCCCAGTTCAGCTATAAAGTTCCCCAGTAGCCCAGGTGGGTGATATAAGAAAAATGTATACAGCTTAGTGGGAGCAGTGATAGCATCATATTCAAAGGAAGAGTTATTGATTAGAGGAGTATTGGTGAATGTCCAGTCTTCGGAAATGAGTGCGCCCAGGCCACCTCCATGTCAAATGCCACAGCTGTGCCCCATCACAGCTCGTTACCAGGGCTGAAACTGCCCCTTTCAGATTTCCACCGGAAAGCAACAAATAGAGGGCGTGACCTGTGTCAGCTGACCCACCTACCGAAACTTAGAGAGTGAGAATGAGAAGTGCTCAGTGGCAACAAAAGCTTGTAATAGCCTACTTCCAAAATTAAGCCAGAAATAAAGGATGAAAACACTTACTGACCGATTGCCAACTCCTATTTTCCACAGCCAAGCTTGCTCTGTCTAGTAGCTAAGCTTAGTCTCTCTTAGAGTTTAGTGAAAATCCCCTCCCTTTCAGATTTCCACAGCAAAGAAACAGATAAAAGGCGTGACTTGCGTCAGCTGACCCACCTATCAAAACTCAGAGAGGGGGAATGAGAACTAGCAAATTAAGCAACTAGTTACATTTAAGACCAAAAAAAATCATATTCTTCCTGTCCACCGAAATCAATTTATCTCCACCTTTGGTGATTTTGAGAGTAAATATTTGCTAGAAACTGAAGGATTAAGTGTTCCTATAGGGGTTGAGAAAATACTCCTATTTCTTCAGCTAAATAATAACAATTACAATTAATCATTTGGCAGACGCTTTTATCCAATGTGACGTACATATGAATTCACACACCAATGGCACAGCATTGGGGGAAGTTTTTTGGGGTTCAGTATCTTGCCCAAGGATACTTCAGCTTGTGGACTGCCGAGGCCAGGGATCGAACCACCAACCTCCTGATTGGTGCTTTTGGGTTAGTTGGAAATGCAATGACTCAAAGCTGAAAATAGGTCTGTTTTTCAGAGCTCATGACAAGTTGGCTTTTTAGAGATAAATGGTTCTCATGGGACAGCAATGCTACAAATGATCTTGTACAATTGCATTTATGAAATTACTCAACATTGTGTTAATTAGTTAAAATTAAATGCATCTTAAGCAGTTAATGCAAAATACATAAAAATGATTTGTGTACTGACATCATGATCATCATGTCATGATCTTTGTTTGACAAAAGTGACTGTCTGTTAGTAAAGGTTTACTCTGTAAAAGGTATTTTGTTGTGTAAAGTGAGCTTCACTTACAAATAGTGTAGATGAATGGATATGTATTGGCCATTTATTATATTATCATACTGTTCTGTACAGATGAGCTGTGTGTGTGTGTGTGTGTGTGTGTGTGTGTGTGTGTGTGTGTGTGTGTGTGTGTGTGTGTGTGTGTGTGTGTGTGTGTGTGTGTGTTTCAAGTCAGGGGGTTGAGAAGTCAACCCCTCCTAGTGCTGTCTTAGTGGTACAACTGTAGTTAAAAGAGCCTTACCAAGGACGCACCAATAATCCAGTTTGAGCCTCCTCCCAACAATTTTTGTGCCACCTTACTCAAAAAGGGGTTTCACAGAAATTTCCTGATGTCATGTCTGTCAAGTTTCTGTATTATTTTGCACATTTCATGTCTTTCCTGTTTTATTTTGAAATCACTAACCGGTTGTCTCTGTTTTAGGTTCACTTCCTGCACGCCCTTCCCCCGTCTCCTCACACCTGCTCCCTGATTGCTCTTCTCACCTGCTTCCCATCTCCCCTCATTACCTCTTGTATTTTACCTTGTGTGTCTCACAGTCTCGTTGCCAGTACATTGTACTTCACGGTCCTCATCCCAGCATTCTCTTAGTCATGTCATAGTCTGTTTTGTGTACAACCTCGTTTTCTGCCTTCGACCTTACCTTTTGCCTCTCGTCTCTGGGATACCTTTGCTTGTTTGACTGATCACCTGTGTACTGAATCCTGCCTGGTCATAAACCTGTCTTATTGCTCTAACCAGATCTGTGTTGTGCAATTGCGTCCGCCTGTTCTGTGTTCTGGGGAGTTCGTGACACATAAGCCCTCTTTAATGCGGTGGAAACAATATTATGCCAGTCAAACAAGGATCTGAAACTCCAGGCCTGTTACCTTGATGTCCATGTCTCCTGTTGAGATCTAGTAAGAGTAGGTTTGGTTATTAGCAGATATTAAAGATGTTCAGTAAGTACACACTCACACTATACACAACCTATTTACCTATTTTCTATTTACTCAACAAATGAGAACTGGTACAAGACAGGACTGCGGCCTCTCTCCGAGCCTGTTCATTCTTTCCCTCAAACGGTTTACACAGCACCTTAAGCAAAATTTCGTCATGTCCCCTATCCGAATCAGACAGACATTAGCAACACTCAATAATGCTTCAATTAATAAATATCTACTATATATACATATGTGTGTGTGTGTGTGTGTGTGTGTGTGTGTGTGTGTGTGTGTGTGTGTGTGTGTGTGTTAGTGCTGTCAAAAATATTGCGTTATTAACGCGTCAAATCAATTTTAACGGCATCATTTTTTTTATTGTGAGATTAACACTCTTTGTGACCTAGTGAACTTGTGGTTTTTTATAAGCTGTGGCCACTGCTAGTAACATAAGAAAAACTACAGGATCCGGTTGTAAACCGGAAACAAAACAATAGGCATGCCCCACACATGTGTTTGGACTTGTCTGCTCACTAGCTGCAAAGGAGTAGGCTACCAGTTTGTGTGGCTGTCAAGTGCAAAACGCAGAATTGGACGCGAACAAGATTCTGAATGAAAAGTTCAGTTTCAAAACATTGCCAGATGGGTCGACTGACAAGACCAAAGTTACTGTGTGTATTGTTTAATTATCACCATAGCACATCCAGTCTGAAATACCACTTGATGGCCAAACACACAGTGAATGCGAATTCTCCGCCGCCTCCTTGTCAAAACCAGGTGACAATGGATGCCTTTCAACAGAGGAATATGGATGCTATTATGTTCAAAGGAAACTTAAGAAAGGAAAGTTTAAGCCATGCACTATAGCCCGAGTCCTAGAGTCCCTAGTCCAATGATGTGCACTTTGTAACTTTATTTTGGATCACCCTGTTTTGATCCCTTAGATACGGTTGTTGAGGGGCTTTTTCGTAACCAAGTATTTGTTGTTTATTGACAGTGTTAAGTTGTGTGAGATTTAATTCATTCAAATGTGAATGACTGCTCAGAGTGAGAATGTTAGAGTCAGGGAGATGGAAAGTCACTCAAAAGTGAAGCAGAGGGGATCCTAATTGGCATGGAAAGCCAAAGTAACTCAGCGAACTCAGCTCGGAGTTCATCAGCTGTGGCACTAGACTTTTAGCTGATAATGATATCGGTAAGCATCATAACACTAACATGAATCACACAATCAATATAATGTGATACACACACAGAAACAAGCAACAAGCACAATGATTAAGGTATCTCAAACAGCAACAACGGGACATCATCGGGACAGACATCGGGTCTGTTAATTTCACAGCAATGCGGAAAAGCTTATACAACAATGAAATTTATTGTAATACACATTAACCGTTCTCTTTCCAAACAAAAGCCTTTTACTTGAGATTGTTTCAGGAGTGATTAACATGTTTCAGTTCGTCCAGTGCATCGGCCATTTCATTGAGCTGACAGTGACGAGTGTGTGTTTTATTGCTTGCGGTCTAACAGCAGGCTGGTCCTCGTAGGCAGCAGAGGAAACAGTGAAGAGTAAGCTTAATCCAAGAAACAGAAAAGTCTGAAACTTCCTTCTTTAGGCAAAGTGAGATTGCTGGCATCACAAAGCTTTGTTTGTGATTGTTTGGGTATCCAAACATGTTTGAACAACTTCAAGGACTTCAAGATCTGGGCATAGGTTTACTAATCTCTGCCTATCCCTCTTCCCCAAAACACCTATGTGTGCTATGTCCTCAAGACCAAAAACATTGAACCCCTGGCTCTGGGTTCACCCAGAAATGGCCAGTTGATGAAGTTTCAGATTCAAATACTGGCACTTTACCAACGATCTTGTGGTTCCCAAAAGAATATCTGGCACAAAAAGAGAGTTTAGCGAGTTGAAGACTCCAAAACCTGCAGATGAATACTATACACAGGTAGTTCACATCATCAGACTCAGGAGTACCCACATTGGTGGTGTCGTATTGGCATTTTGTGCCAACAAAAATGCCAATAGCCAAGAGCTGTCCATAAAAACATCCGCTCTGAACTGAAAAACATGAAATCATGACAACCAATTCATGGAGCCTGCCAGGTAACCAATGAACATCACATGTTGGTACCTGCCAACAACACAAGAATGTGCCAATACATATGAACATGCAACACCTTAATCATTCACAGGTACTCCACTTTTCTTTGACCTAGGCCTTTCCATGGAACCTATTTCCCTAATGGAGAAGCGCTCTCAGTTTATCCACGTAGTTGTGCAGAACAATACTGTAGAGGACATACTGATTCCCAAGTCGACAACATTGGGTTGGTTTATCAATTCATCCTTTTGAGATAGGGATCCAGTAGTAGGATGCATTCCTCCTCCATTACTCTCAAACCACCCAAATACACAGGCAGTCAACACTAAACCAACCAAGGCCATTGCTATCTCACTGACAACAACCAAATGGTCTTTCAGGTAGTCAATGTCCTGTCACCTCCACACCAGTTTCAACTTCCATACCATCTAAGCAGGACAGCAAAGGCAAAGCAAAAGACAGCGCTTGAACCAAGGACTAAGCTATACCCAGACTTTGCAGCCCATACAAGATTCCTCTGGGGTCTTATGAACTGATAAAGGAAATCATAGACAAACTGTTGGAAAGGGGAAACATCCAACCCCGTAACAGTACATACTCAGCACTAGTCCAGTACTGAAGCCAAATGGCAAATGGCGGCTGACCATTGACTACTGCAGGCTGAAGCAGTAGTCAATGGTGGCCTTTACCCAAACTCAAACAAGAGCTCCCTAAAATCAGGGATGCCAAATACATTTCTACCCTTGATGTAGCATCAGGGTTCTGGACAATCCCCATACACAGGGCAGACCAGCATAAATTACCATTCATCTTCAAACTATTGGTACATCTTCACCAGGTGCTATGCTCACTCACCTGCTGAATTCAACATCTTCCGATTGGGGCACCCCTATCAATGACATCCTGATATGAAGTCCCACTCTGGACTCATGTCTGTAAGAAACAAATAATGGGCTGAGCCAACAGCTGCCGGAACAAAGATCTGACTTCTGAAAATGCCAATGGTGAACTTGGTAAGAACAAGGATAACTATGTGGCCCTCCTTGTGGGTGCAGTGCAGGTAAAACCACAAGTAAGTCATGCCCAGGGTGTTATCAACAAAAAAGTACCAACAAAGAACTCTGCAGCTTCTTGGAAGTATGCAACTATCATCAATTCATTGAGAATTTCACTGATTCGAACAAACCACTGGCAAGCCTACTCCAAAGGGACATGCCCTGTCTTTGGGACAAACCATCGGTGCAAGCTATGGAAGCTCTGAAACACAAGCTTTTCATGGCTCTATGCTTGGCATATCTGGATGGCAACAGATTCTCGGATCATCGCTTGAGCGCAGGTCTATACCAAATGTTTAACCTGGACAGGCTGTGGTTTATGCCTGCAAAACACTGTCACACACTGAACCTAAACATACTGACAGTATATATACTGATAGGACACTATTGGCCACAATATGGGCAGTCAAACACTTCTATGTTAGTGGTCAGAAGATGATCGCTGAAACTCATCACCAACCAGTGACCATCTTCAACATTCAGTGCATCAGGGGAGGCATGGTTACTCATTCTTGAAAATGGTAAATGGACCGTATTTATATCGTACTTATGAGCATTTTTATAACATGAGCCATCATTCACCCATTCACACACACATTCATACGCTGGCGCTACCTGCTCATCATGAACTATAGCCATTCACATGCACAATCACACACCAATGGCATATAATCAGGAGCAGCTTGTGTGGCCTCTTGGTTAATGATCCTGCAAAGTTTTGATATGGAAGTGTGTGTTATGTTAAGGACTGGAAAACTGGCAGGACTGACAGCCTGTCAGTGATGTTCTGAGGATATTCCTGCCACAACCAATCAAGCCTGTGACCGGCTATGAATTAAACCTTTATGCCACCACTAGTGTGACCAGAGCATCTGCAAAGACATGGTCACTGCATATGTGGACAGCTGCTCCTTCACCATGGCACCCATGTCTGTGCGTGTGTCAGTGTAGTGTGGCTCCACGACACACCATACAAACCACAAATGCTGTCAATATAGCTCATCAAATATATCACTACAAGTGGAGACTCCTGGAATCTAAGAACAAACAGAAAAGCAGTGGGCTCAGTTACAGAACATAGGACAATACAGACCTTTATTGTTAATCTACTAACAGTGACTAATAGAGGAAAGTAAGAATAACCCCAGGTTTCTCTTCAGCACTGTAGCCAGGCTGACAGAGAGCCATAATTCTGTTGAACCATGTATTCCTTTAGCTCTGAACAGTAATTACTTCATGAGCTTCTTTAATGATAAAATCCTAACTATTAGAGATAGAATTCATCGGCTCCCGCCGTCAACAGGTACTGTTTTGTCTTCAAACACAGAAACCGTAGAAACTGTTACTCAGCCTGTCGCAGTTTTAGACTGCTTTACTCGTCGACCTTCGACAACTAATTTCAATAATTTCATCATCAAAATCATCAACCTGTATTTTAGATCCCATCCCGACTAAGCTGTTTAAAGACGTATTACCTTTAATTGACTCTTCAGTATTAGACATGATCAATCTGTCTTTATCAACAGGCTGCATACCACAGTCCTTAAAAGTAGCTGTGATAAAACCGCTACTTAAAAAGCCTACTCTTGATCCAGGGTTTTTAGCCAACTATAGACCGATATCCAACTTTCCCTTTCTCTCAAAAACTCTTGAGAAAGCAGTTGCCAATCAGCTGTGCGACTTTCTAAACAATAATAGTTTATTTGAGGATTTCCAGTCAGGATTTAGAGTGAATCATAGCAGACAGCACTGATTAAAGTTACAAATGACCTTCTAATTGCATCTGATAAAGGATTTGTCTCTGTACTAGTCTTATTGGATCTTAGTGCTGCATTTGACACCATTGACCATGGTATCCTATTGCAGAGACTGAAACACTTCATTGGCATTAAGGGAACTGCGTTAAGCTGGTTTAAATCCTACTTGTCAGATCGCTCTCAGCTTGTACACGTTAATGACGACTCCTCTGTGCTCGCTAAAAGTCAGCTTTGGAGTTCCACAGGGTTCTGTGCTTGGACCAATTCTATTCACCTTATATATGCTTCCTTTAGGTAAGATTACCAGGAAGCACTCAATAAATTTTCATTGCTATGCAGATGATACCCAGCTATATTTATCAATGAAGCCAGAAGAAACCAGTCAGTTAACTAGACTACAAGCATGTCTTCAGGACATAAAGATCTGGATGACCTGCAATTTTCTGTTGCTAAACTCAGACAAAACTGAAGTTATAGTAGTAGACCCTAAACATCTTACAAAGTCACTTTCTGATGACATAGCAGTTATGGATGGCATTGCGCTGGCCTCCAGCACCACTGTAAAGAATCTGGGAGTTATCTTTGACTAGGACATGTCCTTTCAATCCCATGTGAAACAAATTTCAAGGACTGCCTTTTTTCACCTACGTAATATTGCAAAAATCAGGCATATTTTGTCTCAAAATGATGCAGAAAAACTAGTCCATGCATTCGTAACTTCCAGTTGCTCCAGAACACTGCAGCACGTGTTCTGACAAAAACCAGGAAGAGAGATCATATTTCTCTAATACTCGCCACTCTGCACTGGCTCAGGCTTGTCCTGGACCAGCCCCTAGTTATGCTGCTATAGGATTAGACTGTCGGGGGACCTCCAAAGATACACCGAGCTCCTCTGTCTTTCTCTCCCTCTCCATCTGCACGCTTTCATGTCCTACCACGGCGCGTTACTAACTTAGCTCCTTCCCCGGAGTCTCTGTGCTTTGTCGTCTCGCAGGTTCCCATGGACAGTGGCTTAATCTGGATTGCGGATTGCAGCTGCGTCTCCTGCCATGGCCCTGCGTGACATCCACTGCAACTGCTACTACTGTTATTACATCCACTGTCACTGTTACTGTGACTGCATGTCTGTCTGTCTGTCTGTCTGTCTGTCTCTCTCTCTCTCTCTCTCTCTCTCTGTCTCTCTCTCTCTCTCTCTCTCTGACTGCATTTCTGTCTATCTCTTTCTGTCTGTTTCACTCTCTCTCTCTTGCTCTCCCTCTCTAACCCAACCAGTCGAGGCAGATGGCCGCCCACCCAGAGCCTGATTCTGCCTGAGGTTTCTGCCTGTTAAAAGGAAGTTTTTCCTCGCCACTTTCGCCAAGTGCTTGCTCATGAGGGAATTGTTGGGTCTCTGTAAATAAAAGAGCTTGGTCTGTACCAGCTCTGTATGGAAAGCGTCCTGAGACAACTTTTGTTGTGATTTGGCGCTATACAAATTGAATTGAATTGAAGTGAATTGAATTGAATTGAATTGAATTGAATTGAATTGAATTGAATTGAATTGAATTGAATTGAATTGAACCCCAAAAACATCTAGAGATTGAAAGAAGTGGTTTTGGGTCTTGGCAGGGTGAGACACACGTTAGTGCACACACGGATGTATCTCTTTCCAGCTGGGGAGCAATGTGCAATTCTCTGATTGTCAGAAGAAAATGAGAGAATCCCCCATTCCTTACACAAACTATCCAGCTGTCAAGAAGAGATCTTCAGTAGTGTAATTGCTAAAGCATTTTGCATTGCTACTGACAGTCCCTTCCACAATGATGGACCTGATTCTGCACCTCTTAACACCTCACATTCAGGAAGAGAATCTAGTGGTCATTTTGGTGGCATGAGCACATCTTGATTCCCAACCATGGTGCAACTGCTAGCAGAGAAACAGTGGTTTCCTCCTCCTCCCTGTGATAGGGAAATGGCTGTGGACCTGGAAATATTGGAACCGCTCCCTGCAGTGGTGCGCACTATACAGGAAATGAGAACCCCTTCTACTTAAGCATGTTACACAGGCAGATGGTACACTTCTCAGCACTGTTGTGTGAAGAGAAGCTAAGATCCAATGCCGTGTCCTCTGCCACTCATGTTAACCTACCTCCAGACATTGCTACATAACGATTTAGCTCTGTCTACAATTAACTCATATTCTATGAGTACAGGTGCTGGTCATAAAATTAGAATATCATGAAAAAGTTGATTTTTTTCAGTAATTCCATTCAAAAAGTGAAACTTGTATAATGTATACATTCATTTCACACAGACCGACATATTTCAAGTATTTACTTCTTTTAATATTGATGATTATACCTGACAACTAATGAAAACCCCCAATTGAGTATCTCAGAAAATTAGAATATTGTGGAAAAGGTCAATATTGAAGATATCTGGTGCCACACTCTAATCAGCTAATTAACTCAAAACACCTGCAAAGGCCTTTAAATGGTCTCTGAGTCTAGTTCTGTAAGCTACACAATCATGGGGAAGACTGCTGACCTGACAGTTGTCCAAAAGACGATCATTGACACCTTGAACAAGGAGGGCAAGTCCCAAAAGGTCATTGCTAAAGAGGCTGGATGTTCACAGAGCTCTGTGTCCAAGCACATTAGTAGAAAGGCAAAGGAAAGGAAAAGATGTGGTAGAAAAAAGTGTACAAGCAATAGGGATAACCGCACCCTGGAGAGGATAGTGAGACAAAACCCATTCAAAACTGCGGGGGAGATTCACAAAGAGTGGACTGCAGCTGGAGTCAGTGCTTCAAGAACCACCACTCACAGACGTATGCAAGACATGGGTTTCAGCTGTCGCATTCCTTGTGTCAAGCCACTCTTGAACAAGAGACAACGTCAGAAGCGTCTCACCTGGGCTAAAGACAAAAAGGACTGGACTGCTGCTGAGTGGTCCAAAGTCATGTTCTCAGATGAAAGTAAATTTTGCATGTCCTTTGGTAATCAAGGTCCCAGAGTCTGGAGGAAGAGAGGAGAGGCACAGAATCCACATTGCCTGAGGTCGAGTGTCAAGTTTCCACAGTCAGTGATGGTTTGGGGTGCCATGTCATCTGCTGGTGTTGGTCCGCTGTGTTTCCTTAGATCCAAGGTCAATGCAGCTGTCTATCAGGAAGTTTTGGAGCACTTCATGCTTCCTGCTGCTGACCAACTTTATGGAGATGCAGATTTCATTTTTCAACAGGACTTGGCACCTGCTCACAGTGCCAAAGCTACCAATACCTGGTTTAAGGACCATGGTATCCCTGTTCTTGATTGGCCAGCAAACTCCCCTGACCTTAACCCCATAGAAAATCTATGGGGTATTATGAAGAGGAAGATGCGAGATGCCAGACTCAACAACGCAGAAGAGCTGAAGGCCACCATCAAAGCAACCTGGGCTCTCATAACACCTGAGCAGTGCCACAGCCTGATCGACTCCATGCCACGCCGCTTTGCTGCAGTAATTCAGGCAAAAGGAGCCCCAACTAAGTATTGAGTGCTGTATATGCTCTTACTTTTCGAGTTTATACTTTTCAGTTGGACAACATTTTTAGAAATCCTTTTTTTGTATCAGTCTTAAGTGATATTCTAGTTTTCTGAGATACTGAAATTTGGATTTTCATTAGTTGTTAGTTTAAAATCATCAAAATTAAAGAACTAAACATTTGAAATATATCAGTCTGTGTGTAATGAATGAATATAATATACAAGTTTAACTTTTTGAATGGAATTACTGAAATAAATCAACTTTTCCATGATATTCTAATTTTATGACCAGCACCTGTATAGGCATATCTTTTCAAGACCTAGACTCCCTGCCTAACCGGCATTAGCCAAAGGAAATACTGGAGTTTTTGGGAGCAAGTCCTGACAGTGTTATGTACTGTAGACAAAGACCTGAAAGAGGCAGCTGTACAGTGTGCAGTGGGGAGAAAGGGTGCTCTTGCGTGCAGGGATAAACCCAATACCCACAGCTCGTACCTTTGTTGATCCCTTGACTTTTCCTCAAGCACAATCGTGAGGTTGACAGTTAGTATTAGCCAGCATCTCCCCTTTAACTACTGACTGGACAACATTTTATTTCTGTTGAACTGCATTTTCACTAACTAAGTTGAGTTAGCTAGCTTAGTCAATCACATTTAAAGTTCATTTGCAATCTAATCAAATGTCTGAGGTAAGATGTGATCCTCCATTCAGGACAGCTGTAAGATCTACATAAGGGACTAGGCTCTATTTTACCGTTTGTTGTTGAGCTATTTCAAGTTTCGTATTGTGTCAAGTTGCTGTTCTCCCCATCTGGGGTAGGGAAACTTGTAATCAATTTTTGTCTCTCATAACAATATAATAGTTTATAAATGATTTAAATAATGATGAAACACAGAAGCCATTATCAATCAATCAATCTTATCAATCTTAACTGATCATACCAAATATATGCTTTCTCTGCTATTACACATTCAGGCGCTTTATTGGTATCCCCAAAATAGGAACAAAGGCCAGTGAGGGGATGGTGGTGTCCAAGAGGCAAGTGATGATCTACATGTTATTACCCTTTATGCAGTTCCAGGCTTGTTCTTTCATTTGCTTCTTAATGCACATGATCATAATTCATGAAAGATGGATACTAAAGCCAAGCTGCATTAAGGATATGTAAGTTGTATACAAATTGTTGATAACCTGTTTGACATGGTTAATTGTGTTTTACAATAATTTTATTATTTGAAGTACATTAGCTACTGAACGTGTTTGATGCAGAGGATTTAATAAATGTAATGTTACATATGCATCTCATGTCATTGTTCAAGAAAAAAAGAAACTGAAATCAGGGTACATGGCTTAGGACAAGACTAGGAATGGTGTTTTTATGGGTCATGTTACAAGTATTCTACAAAAATGAAATTATTTTAAATTTGTCAGTTACTGAATGTGTTGGATACTGCTTTGTTGCAATTGTTCACATTTTGCAAGCCAAACTATAAACCGATTTATCCAAAAAACAATAAATAGATTGATCACTACCAAAAATATTATTTGTAGCCATAAACAAGCCAACTGCTCAGCCAGATTATCTAAAACACTTTATTTAGAGCTGTCCTATTGATAGGGGTGTTGTCCTCCTGGAAGAGATCACTCCCATCAGGATAGAAATGTTCCATCATAGGATAACAGTGATCACTCATAATTTTGCAGTTTTACAAAGACCCTTCCCTCTAAGAGTGGCAATTGGACCCAAACCATCCCAGCAAAATGTCCCCCACAGCATAACAAAGCTACCAAATCTCCTCACTGTAGGGGTCAAGCATTCAGGCCTGTACTGTTCTTTTGGTGTATGCCACACATGCACTCACCCACTTGTCAAGAATATGGAAAGATGATCATCTGACCATGTCATTTTCTTCCAAATCTTTGTGGAATCATATTCATTTTCAACATTGAACTCTGTCTCCATTCGTCTTTGTAATGAGGACAGGGCCATATATGTGCCCACAAAGACAGTAAAATGAATAGCTGTGGATGTAAGGAGGGGCCAACAGAGAAACCCTATATACAGTGTCCAGATTTTGTGCTACACTCCTAATGATGTGTTTATTCGTTGCAACTAATAATAATATCCCTCTCTTTGTAACAGTCTACAGACTGAGACAGTGTGATCATTGACATTCTCAGTCACCTGAGGAAGAGTTTTTCTTGTTTTTTCCTTATATATTGCACTAATATATGCCACTAGGGTGGCACAATGGAACAAGTGGTAACACTGCACACCCTACCTACAAGGGGGCCTTTCTGTGTGGAGTTTGCATGTTCTCCCCGTGTTCACCCGGGGTATCCTCCTTAAATAACCCCCACTAAAAACATGCGAGAAGATCACCACCTGACCACTGGTGACGAACAGAGTTGGGTCCCTGGGCGCTGCTGTCGGCTGGCAGCCCACTGCTCCTGGTCTGACGCGGAGGTAGGACGAACCAAGGATGGGTTAAAGGCAGAGAAAATAATTTCACAGAAGCATGGTGTGTGTGCATGTAGTGTACTATGTGTGTGATGAAGTACATTTCTTCTTCTTCTTCTTCTTCTTCTTCTTCTTCTTCTTCTTCTAATGTACAAGCTGTCCACCACAGTTTTCCCATAGATCTAAATACAGATGTCACTTTGCTCGCTGTACCTATTTGTTACTCAAGATCCAGAAACCTCTTTCAAAGTCACTTACATCTTTTCCTCTTGCCATCCTGATACTAAACCAATCACAAATCAACTGGGCCTGCTCAGCATCTCTATATGTGCCATGCAGTGTGAAAAAATCTGCATTCTTATGTTTCTCCACTCTTTTATTGAGATTTTTCCTTTCATATGTCACCCTTCTGTATACGTATTAATATTAACACATTCACATCAATCATTTAACGTTAACTTATTTGTGAAGTGGTAACATCTCCTGCCCTGGAACAGTAAATGTAACGGCAGACTATAATTAGTAGCGAACAGTTACTCCAAGCGCGTCAGTACTAACATTAGGCCACCTTTTAACTAACATTGCTTTACTTTTCGAGTTACAAGCAATACCCCTACTGAGCCCACCTCCTGCAGCTGCTCCAGCTCCAGCCTCAGCGCCTCCTGCTCGGCCTCCAGGTCGGCGTACTGCTGCTTCAGGGTCTGATTCTCCTCCAGAATCACCAGTCCGCACTCCGCCGCCCGGATCTTCTCGCGGTTCGCCTCCGCGAGCTCCCGACTCAAGCGCTCCACCTCCACACGACACTGCTCCACCGTTTCCCCGCATCCTGATCCACCAGCAGCCATCGTCCTCTCTCCCTTCCTCTGCCCTTTCCTCCCAGCGGATGAGCAGAGAGCCCCGCCGGAGGGAGAAACAGCTGAGGTAGACAACAAAACTCCACCGCCTCCCTCCAAGGTGTCACACCGCAGCTTCAAATCTCATGTAAAATATATAATAAAAGAAATAGAAATACAGTAATCATCCATAAAAATTGACAAAGGTATTTCATCATCGCCAGAGAAAGTCATCTTCTGCCATGTGATGCTCTAAATGATGCAGCTTCTCATCTTCCGCTGCCCGCATCACTTTCCCCTCCCTCCACTCTGTTTTTCTGCTTATTCACCGGCATTAGGACGCCATCTCTGCCTGCAGCCGTGAAGCAAGGCACACTCCCCGCTCTCTGTCATGTTGCTGTCTGCGTTCACTGTTTGGGTGGTCAGTGAGAGGAACACACCTCTGCTTCGCAGCATGAACCAGAGAATATCGAGAGCTACATGCGCCCTCTACAGATCAGACTGAACATTATAGACAAGTCTGAGAATAATACCACATTTCAAGAGTTGACTTAAGTAAAGTTTGGTGATACATTTGTAAAGGGGAAATGTGCATGAAATGACGTCCTTTTCGGTGTCTGGCAGGAAGAAGTGAAGAATATCCACAACACTAATTACTGAAGCACTACATTCAATTTTAAGAAATCAATTAAATATATCCACGCAATATATTAAATTCAGGCCTATATAGTTACATACGTACATAGAATTTCTAGGCTATAGTTTATGGGTTACTCTTTTTGTTATAAGGAAAAATAATTGTACACTGTATGTGAAGTTCTCTTACATTAAAAATGTTAGAATTTAATAAAAACACAATGAGTATTTGCATGATGATTAATTGCAACTTCAAACGAGTTAGTGGTCCAACTAGTACAAAGGAGAAGTGTTTATTCTTGATAATGTAATTATGATTCCTGAAAATGGTGTCCATTGAGTGCATTCGTTTTAATGTCAATTATATCTTCTATCAGTGGTAGGTTAGACATTTGAATTTGTACATTGAGATGCATTTTGTGAAATTTGTGGTACCCTTCAAAACATTTTTTTATAACAGGATTACTGTAGCCTGTAATCTGTCCTTACAAAAAAGTATCTGAAGAATATGTTGAAAGAAATGTTGGATATGATATGCGATAAATTAGTGTATGCAAATAACTGTGCTGTTTAGATGAAATACAGGAGCAGAAGACAAATGTAGCTTAAGATGAATACTGTTATTGTGTTGGTGTGATTTATGTGAGAGGAACGATACTTCCTGCAGGGAAACTGTTTGCACGAGGTCTTAACATGTATCATTGCTGCTCACACAGTCACAACTGCACAGCTCTAAGTACAGATGCAAATGCACCCAAGGTGGGTTGAGGATTGAGATCCAATTGCTCAGATCACATTTGTGGGTGGTTTCTTTATGTAGCAACATTTGTCTAGCAATGTGTATGTGAATGTGTCCTGGAACTAAGTGTATACCTACTGTGACATTATCCTTTGGTTCATGGACTACCATTTTGAAACCTCAAGTCTGGCATAATGGCTGTCACCATGTGATCATATTTGACAAGATGGTGGAGCTGAGGAGGATACACATTGCTACACCTCTATCCTGATTGGATCTCACTGAGAATATGTGGACATGCTGTGGTTGCGATTTGTCAATCATGAGATAGCCATGCCCTAAAGCATACCCTGCTTTCTCAGCTATTTTACTCTGAATGGGTTGACAGGGATGGGATGATTTACAAAAATGGACATTATGCTACATTGAAGAAGACTTGAAATGAAAGATTGAGATCATATACTAGTTTGGAAACTGCTCACTTTAGTAATAAATCAAGTGAAGAGCTAAGGTCATTTTTTCATAAGCTTACTTACAATCTGACTCCTTGACAGCATTAGAAAGGAAGAAGAAGGTATGTCATTGGCTTCACTTTTCTTTTTATTCTGGTTCCTGTGCACAGCAATGGTTGGCAGCGATGGTATTGTGACTGAGGAGTGAGGCTGTGGATCAAACCCAAGTGCGTTGACAGCAGCAGATGAATCTTTGGATGAAGGGCCGTGAGACCTCCATTTTCAGTGCAGTACAGAGTGGGGGCTGAAATCTGTAGGCACAGTGGAAGGGAGACAGGCTGGTTAGGGTGTTGTGTCCGTACTCAACTCATAAGATCTGTTGTGACCAGTAGGAGGGGTTTTGTGATGCCATGCAGCTCCATCTGTCCATTGGACTGGACTGAGGGTGGAATCTGGATGATAAGATGGCAGTGGCAGTATCAGTTTTTGACAATCATGTCATTCAAACCCCAATGGTCAATACATGGCCTCAGAATCCCATCTTTCTTTCCCAAGAAGAACACTGCCCCTGCTGGTGAGGATGATGGCCAGATGATGCCTGCCACCAGAGAGTCTTTGATGCAGCTCTCTCGCCATTGACTCCTTTTCCAGTGTGGATAACAAGCACAGACATCCCTTGGGTGGAGACGTGCTGGGCTGCAGGTCTATGGCACAGTTGTACGGATGGTGGGAGTCGGGGGGGCAGGGACATGGCTTTGGCCTTGCTTAACACTTCCTGATAGTCATGATACTCGCATAGACAGATCGGGGCAGAGCTGGGTGCGGAACACTGTGGGACGGTTACCTGTCTAAGGCAGGCCTGGTGGCAGGAGGTGCTCCCCCCCAGGATGGCTCTGGTGGTCCAATTGTTGTGAGGGTTATGTCATCAGAGCCAGGGGTAACCCAGGATGAGAGGAATGTGATGTGATTTTAGGACATGGAAGAG
Organism: Chaetodon trifascialis; assembly: GCF_039877785.1. NCBI lineage: Eukaryota > Metazoa > Chordata > Actinopteri > Chaetodontiformes > Chaetodontidae > Chaetodon > Chaetodon trifascialis. The sequence goes on along the minus strand of NC_092077.1, from coordinate 1,553,204 downwards.
TGGGTGTTTAGGAAGAGTGGAGGATTGAGTGGAGCTGTTGCTCACCAATATCTCCCTGACTACTGGTGAGCTATGTGTTTGCTGGGCAGTGGGAGACAAAATGGCCAGGCTGGCCACAGTACAGATTGGAAACAGAACAACATTAAAAACCCATCCCTCCCACCCTTCGTATGTACTAACACACACCCCGAACTACACACACACACACACACACACACACACACACACACACACACACACACACACACACACACACACACACACACACTCTCCTACAAACAGTAGTAAGAGTAACGAGACATGGCAGGACACAGGATTAAGGATAATGGCCATCCCAGCCTGACAATGCCCAATCTCAGAAGCTAAGTGTCGTGGAATTTGAAGGCCGGGTGTGCAATCCACAACAGTCCAGAAATAGTCAAATTCAGCTGTCTGAGAAAAAGTGCTCAAAAGGATCTGCAGGAGTCAGGGTCCGAGATGCAAACACTTTATTGCCGCGGCAGCAAAGGGAGAGAAATCCAGAAACACACAGGGTGTACATCTGAAGAAGTCTCTGACCTGCAATGGTCAGTGCTCTATCTTTTATACAGTTCTGCTGAAGGTATTCCCCGCCCTTGGGGCATCTTTTCTTTTTTTCTAGGCTCTTCTATTTTTTTACACCATTAGGTACTTTTTGGCTGCTATCTCCTCTTTTCTCCTCTCTATTCCTCTAATTATACACCATTAGTTTTTGATTGTCATGGGCTCTGTTTTTTTAAAAATAACATCAAATTACATTTTATTATCATGTTTGCATGTAAGCATAAGGACACATCACATAGAAAATGCTTTAAAAATTAAATCATCCCAAACCATTATTCGTTAACACACAGTAAATCATAGTTGTGATTATAAGACCATTTAATTCTTTCATGATTATAACAAATGTTAAACATGGATTAAATACAGTAAGGTTATGTAAGGACACGCAGGGTTATATTAGGTCACAATCATCCTGGTCTGAAACTGGTCAGAACCGGCTAAAACACCTGCAAGGCCATGGAAAGCACCAAAGATTTATGGTCCAGGTGTCCTACCCTCACAATGTTGGCTGCATGGTGTCATTGCAGCTCATTATCATCACTGCACAGCAACCTCCCTTCTTATCTTTGCACTGGCATCTTGACCTTTCATGTGCTCTTCCTTCACTTAAGCAAACAGCAATTAATTTCTACTATCATATCAGGCTTGCACAGAGCTACTCTTATCATATCAAACTTCATAGAGCTGCTACTATTGTTTACCATTAGCTTACAGTGTTACACTTGATTCTTCACATATCGATTCTTCACATATTAATTCTTCACGTATCAAATAGAAAAATTATACTACATAAGCAGGGACAGGCTTGGTTAGTATTTGGCTGGGAGACTGTCTGGGAATACCAGGTGCTGTAAGCCTTTTTGGGTAGCACGGTGGCACAAGTGTTAACACTGTTGCCTCACAGCTAGAAGGTCCCCGGTTCGAATGTGTGCGCTACATAGCACTGTGGGCGCTGTGTGGCGTGCCCTCCACCATGCCTTTGGTGCCTCCTGCTCGAGGAAAGGGGCCTTTCTGTGTGGAGTTTGCATGTTCTCCCAGGGTTTCCTCCTCAAATAACCCCCACTAAAAACATGCAAGAAGATGGTGACGTCAATGGTGACAAAAAAAAAGCATGGGTCCCCAGGCGCCTCTGTTGGTTGGCATCAGGCAGGCCACGGAGGATCGACCGGCCCGAGGATGGGAATTAATTTCACAAAAGCATGGCATGTGCATGTTATGTGTGTGGTGCATGTATATGTAATGCTGTGATAATAAAAAGTATGTTCATCTTCTTCTAGACTTTGTGGACCTCTGCTGCAAACTCTGCTGCACCTGCAGGCAGGTGTGGCTCTCTCCCATTCAGCTGTCCCACACAGGCAAGCCTTTCCCCACAGGTGGTTGATGGCGAAGGCTAGCTTGGCTTGTTCAGAGGCGAATGTGTGTGGTTGTAGGGCGAATGGGATGGAGCAGTTTGTCAGGAGGGGCATTGTCTCTGGGTCTCCATTATAATGTGTGCCCATCCAGGGTTCACTGATGGGAGGAGGTGGAATGACGAATGTTGACAGGACATGTAGCGGACCTAGAAACTCTGGCTGGAGACAGCTGTTGGCCATCTGCTGGATCTGGTTGGCTAGCACCACTAGTCCCTGTTGCTGAGCAGCTGCAGCTTGATGGACTGTTGCTACTCTGGCCACCATTATGGCATTGTTCTGCTGAAGGACCTCCTTGATTCTTTTGAAGCATTTCTGTGAGGAAGGGGAGCACCCCTGGGTCTGTGACTGGCCAGATTGTATTGTAACAGGCTAGTTTAGGACCCAAGAGCAGCACTATCTGAATCCGGAAATCTCTGAGAGTCAACTAAGGCACACTTGGTGCTCTGCTGATCCAAGAAATGTTTGGCGAACCAAACAGCAAATAGTTCTACTGAATCTTGTTCATTTTGTGCTAGTGACCATTGACTATTCTTTCTTGGCTTATATTGAGTGGTTGCTGGCATTTATTAGTATTCACTTGCTGTGCATGCTTATGTGAATGTCTTAACATTAGGATGTGAGTAGTTATGATTATAGAAGCATTCGAAAAATATTACTGCATACATACTGTAAAATCAGTGGTGGAAGAAGTACTCCGACCTTTCACTTAATAAAAGTAACAAAGTGTAGAAATACTCTATTACAAGTAAAAGTCCAGCATTGAAACTTTTTTTTACGTTTACTTAAGTAAAAGTTCAAACGTATTTGCATCAAAATATACTTAGAGTACAAAATGTAAAAACACTCAATATGTAGAAATGGTCCATTTCTGAATAATATAGAGGCAGAGAAATTTATAAGTACACACAGCTGGGTGGCCTGTGAATTTCACTCTGGGTATAATCTTATCAATAATACTGCATCATAATTTATTTGTTAATTCTCTTTTGAAATTAATCTGAATCTGCAGAGTAACTTAAATTATAAATGTAGTGGATGTAGCAGAACCGGCCTTTAACTGACCCCTTCTTTCCCTCCTTTTCTGGTGATACTCAAGGGAAATGGAGGTGTAAACCCGCCATCTGATTTCGAAGAGAGACAAGATGTCTGGACAAGAGACATCTCCTCCATGTTTTCTTTTCAGAGAAGCCAGAGACACAGACACCTCAACATCAAAGGTGGCCTTCTCCTCATCTTCTCCTCACTATGTTTCTCATGGCAATGCTAATTCTCTCCTGATAGCCCCAAGAGAGATCAAGACAATAAAACCGTCTGGAGAGACAAATGCCAGGCTCCAGAGGAACATCCACAAACATCAGCAAATGCTGATGGGTCGTAAACCGGACATCCATTGAGGCAACTTGTGTATGCTTGTGTGATTTTCCTCAACACTCCAAGATAACCAGACTTTTATGTTAAACTTAACTTTTCATGTTTTCAACTTGCAGGACTCGGGGTACGCATAATATTGATGTTTTTCCCGTATCTCTGACCTGAAGTATGACCAAGTTTTGATTTTAACGGTTTTATAAAAGTTTGTATGAATTGTCACCACAAAACCATACTGCCATCTAGAGTTTCCTAACCGTCAGATTGAATATGCTTGACTTGGCACATTTATCGATAAGTAACCATAATCGTGATAATCATTTTGACAAATATAATCTGCCTCTCTTTATTCCTACCTTTATTTTTGTATTAGTTATTCATTGAGTTATTATACCTGTTGGGATAAAACTGTACCATGATTATCATTTAATGTTTTCAACCAACCATAGAAAGTGTCTAATGCATGCTGTGAACAATGTTGAAATGCCATTGAAAATTGGTCATTGAAATTATATGTGATTGACCATAGTGAGAAGCAGATGAGCCCCTCGTATGAATCATTGATTAGTTCAGCTCCGTGAGGCGATCGCGCGTCACAGACCGTCTCACGTGATTCGATGGCCTGCCCTTTCGACACGCCCCGGAGCGACCTTTAAAAACAGCGTGTAGTGCGCGTTACTGAGTCCCGTCTAAGTTTGTGTTAGTTAGTTAGTTAGTTAGTTTTGTTTTGTAGTTCTTTTGTTTTCTTTTTCACGTCTAGTTACCCTCAGCTGAGTTCTTTTCTTTACTTTTGTCTTAAGTTTTGCACAGTCGTTTGCTCCTTAAGTTTTCGTCTTCGAGCTACTCCAAGCCATTCCGAGTAGCGTAAATTATCTTCAGAAGACGTATTCTTATAATTTGCCGTAAGCTTTAAAGTTAACTCTCTCTTTAGCCAAACGTTTTGTTTTTAACATCAGTAAATTTAGGCAAGTAATACTAATTTTGTAGCCTTCTTCGACCGGCCATCGAAGAGACTCTTAATTTGTACTATCAGTCTAAAATAATCCGTCACGGACTCAACCGAACCAAACCCTGCGGCCAGCTGTTGATCCTTGGTCCGGTTCACAACCATCCGGAGCCGTCCCGCATCTGTAACCGACACTGCAGAACTAGTTCCAGAGACGCCCCGTTTAGCACCAGCTCGTCATCTTGGTACCTGGGCCTTCCACCAGAACGCCAAGCAGATCGAGCCACGGACGAACATCTGGAACGTCTTCGAGTCAGTTCGGAGCAGAGCACAACGGGACGCCAGCAACCAAGTAGGCACGCTAAGCGGGTTTGAATAAGAGTTGGTCCGTGAGGTTAAGAGTAGGTCAATTTGTCCAAATTCTCTCCATTAATCGTTCTTTCCCTTAACTCTGCTTTCGCGTCCCCATTATTCCCTTTCGACTGCCTCTCACTATCGCCAAATTATTTACCATTGTTTTGCCATAGGTTTCTTGTGTGTTCTGTCATATCACCTCCCATCTTCTGTCTTATTATTCATGGTACATTATCCATTATCCACAATTCTGCTTAATAAATGATATTTTGATTTAAGTCCTGGTTAGACGGTGTCCTTTTGAACTGAATATCTACGATCCCTGTATCCAGAATTTACACTTCAGGTTATCAGACTGGTTTACTGTTAGTTCATTCGTTAGTATTTATCAGCGTTATAGCAGTTAATTTCTGCAGTCCTTCTTAGCTAAGGAAGGTGGTGCCCCGACATTTTATCAACGAATGCAACATCAAATTAAGGTAGTACACACTACATGGAATAAAAATGACAATATTTGCCTATGTAGTGGAGTAGAAGTAGAAAGTAGCAGAAAGTAGAAATAGTCAAGTAAAGTACATGTAACTCGAGAATGTACTTACCCAGCCAGCACACTCATGTGGGGCCCAGATGGATTCCACCAGGGCTGATAAGTGGGGCCCAGATTGGCTGCCCAACTGGGGCCCAGCTAATTTTGTCCTCAGTTTCCATGGAGGCCCCACATGTGTTAACCCTAATGGGTTGATGATGGGCCTCTGTTGGGCTTCATACAAGTCCGACATGGGCAGAGCAGGTTTTCCCCACTAGGGGCCCACAGAAGTTCAACCAGGTCCCAAATCAGCAAAACCAGCATCTCCCATGTGGGGCCTATGGAGTTCATGGGTTGATGATGAAACCCAACTAGGTAGTGCTCCTGTGGGCCACAGCAGATGCATATGGGCTAAATTAAATTACATTATACCTAATTAAATACATTTAGCTCACTAAAGAAGGGCGTATAAAAATAAACTAAAATGTAATTTATGTATTTAATGAACAGAGAGTGTTGACACTTCCTTCAATATAGCAGCACTGGTATTGAATATGATACATCACAAAATCTAACTGAAGAGTAAAAGAATGAGATTAGAAGAATATGAAGCTAAACATGTAGAATTTATTTTCATCCACAGACTGAGTCATGATTACACCATCAAATTTGTTTTAAAGTTTCAGGCGAGAAGCTAACCAGTTTCAAGTGAGAAGCCAAAATCAATCGCCAACCTTCATGCAACTCGATACGTAAAAGTCACATTGAAATTTAGGTCTGAACATTTCACAAACACACAACCATTACAAACTCAAAGTTTCTCCAAAAAAGATAATGGTTATTGAACAAAGATTGACTATTGAAACATGGAATATTACATCAATATATGAGACTTGTGTTTACTTTTTAAAGTTGAAATAGAGTCTCTAGATTAATGTATGCCAGAGCAAATGTTATAATGGCACACTGATCACGGTGAGGACACACGTTTTGATATATTCAGTAATTCCACCAAGTCCTCTCAAGCTATAGGAGTAACGAATCGAAATTTGGGTGGAAAAATGAACAATAGAAACACACAGCATAACAATAGTGCCACGGGGCAACGCCACAAGGCATTTTCCTCAACAGCTACTAATAATAAAGATGCTGTTTTGAACCAGCAAAACAAACATTTCACAGCTCTTGAAATAAAAAGTATTTAAAGTGCAGTGTCCATAGTCAGATCATCCTATCGTCATCCAGTGACATCACCAATGCCCGATGCTATTGTCCGGGGGTGGGGATGGAGGGGGGGATCTGAGTGTGGTCAATAGAGAGCAGCTGTCCTATGTTCTATTTATTAGTGATTTGAGATTGCTGATTATTGATTGATACCTCAAGCGCTCTCCAAATTAAATGTAAGACTTTTATAGACCTGTTAATACCGCTTTCAATGAAATGTACTGCCAAGATATACTGTCAAAAATATTAAGATGTATTGTAAATCAGTATAAATTTTAAGCCTCAGAAAACAATTATTTCCTAAATATTATTACTCATTCATATTGCCTGGGATAATCTTAACTCAAACTCTGAGACTGAAATCTGAAATTAAAAAACAACAGCAACAACGCCCCAGCTAAATTCAAGCCATATGAATCAATCACAGCTAAATTGTCATGAAATTAAAATCCAAAATGGCAACAATTAAGTGCAAAAACAACGTACTTTTCAAAATTAGGCTATTAAAAAATTTCATAAATTAGGTGCGCCCACTGTAGCTCACCCGGTGGCACATGCTGTGCATGGCGCTGGGGCGGAGTCCTTACTGCAATGGCCAGGGCCCTCTGCTGCATGTCACCTCCCCTCTCTCCGCCCTGCCTATCCTGTTTGTCTCCACTGCGACTATCAGAAATTAAGCGAAATTAATATGATTCTCATCTTTCGGATATCATTCTTTTAACAAACATCATTTCTAATCAGAAATATAAAAATTCCTTATTTGTTAATATATTTTTAACCCTTTAAATGCCAGGTATTTGTCTTAATGCCAAAATTCATGCCATGATCATAAACACAGCAAAAACTATCAAAAAATAAAAAGTGAAGAGTGCAGAAAAAGCACCTAACCATGCTAATGTTGTGGCTGAATAGTGTCTAAACATTTTGTAAATTGTACTGTCATGTAAGACAGTATGCATATCTTCAGACTTACGTTTGCTCTCCACCACATGCTCTCATGGCACGGTTTCCCCCCCTGTCCCTGGCACCAATGAACCATTTGGACGCAGCCTTTTCAGTATCCTTCCTTGTGATTTCCTTAGTGAGGGAATTTTTTAAACTGCCTGTAAGTAACATCTAGAAAGAGCATAAGAGTGAGATACAATTCCTTTTATTCAAAGAAGTTGCAGTATCTCCATTTAAACATTTTTTCAGAAAATAGATTTCATTTAAGAGGTTCATAAAACAAACAAGTAGTGACAAACATATAATGACACAAAAATAGAGCCCTAAGACACTGATGAATATCATCGCTCTCCAGTCTCACATTACACAAGCATGATCCTATTGCATTGGTGGTTCAGGACATAACATAAAAATGACATGACATTGAACACTGCATACATCATCTGTTGACAATGACAAAAACTGTTGGTTGCAGCCCTAATCCCACGGAAAGTAAACATACCGTACACAACTTCAAACAATTGAAGCTTTCGGAATTCTAGTTTCCTGTGGCGGCCAATAAAGTTGCATTTTCTGTCTAAGGCATTCTCTATCAGGAAGCCCATCATTCTCCTCATTGCCTCATCAACAGTTCTGCAAAATAAACTCTTAACAGACAATGAGAGCAGGCTGTCAAAGAGTCTCTGTTGAAAACAAGCATTGAGACCCAGGGAGACGTGAGAGCAGCTGCTCGCTAACAGAGCAGAGAACAGGAGACAGACGCTGGTCATTTCTATTGAATTAATAAATACATTTTATTAATTAATTTTATTAATTTCATTCATTAACTCTTTTGTGGTAAAATACGAATAAGATGTAAAAAATGGAATTCCAAAAAATTAAAATGGAATTTGGGAAAAAATTGAACAGAACAACTGCTTCGGTTACTACTGAAACCTAACCAGATACATTCATTATTATTGGACTACAATGCACTGTAATTCACAGCTCCATCACAGCCCAGTCAGATGAGAGAGGAGCAGGTGAGAGGGAGGAGCAGGTGAGAGGGAGGAGCAGGTGAGACGGTGGAGCAGGTGACCAACAGGGCAGCTGATTCCAGGCCAGCTGACAGTCTTGTCTGGGCCCGGGACAAGATAATGTTAGATGGGTCCTCCCCTCCACCACCGCCGGGTTTTTTTGTCACTAAACATCACCAGTTATGTTTGATATACTGTGATAATGCAATAAATAAGGTATTTTATACAAGGGGAAAATCTTAGCTCTCCATGGCAGCTGAGATTTTTGTTAAATATGACATTTATATACTTGTCACAAAGGACCTGCTAATATTATTGAGAGTTATGCATACACATTTTCTAATTCTTATACATGCAGGAAAAATAGACCAGGGAAGAATAAATTAGGCATTTTAGTTTGAAGAATTTTCTCTTTGTCAACTGATAATACAGTAAATATGCATGTATATCAAACTTTAAATGAAAACTTTATCAGTTCAACATCATGCTAGAATTGTCAGTTCTGTAACTTCAAAACCAAATGAACATCTCATAACTGACATTAGTTCCTCTCTTCTCCTGTCTTCCTCTCCTGTCTTCATCTCCTCACCTCTGCTCCTTCTCACCTCTCTCTCTTATCTTCCTCTCTTCTCATCTGCTCTTCCTCTCCTGTCTTCATCTCCTCACCTCTGCTGTCTTCCTCTCTTCTCTTCTCATCTGCTCTTCCTCTCCTCTCCTCTCTTCTCTTCTCATCTGCTCTTCCTCTCCTCTCCTCTCCTCTCCTCTCCTCTCCTAATAATCGGGGATCAGAAATAATCATTTTCTGATCCCTGCTCAGCGGACAGCTCCCGCTCTCTCTCTCTGTCTTCTCTGTCACCTGCAGCCTGACTCTGCTCCTCCGCTCCACCGTGACACTAACACACCCCCCCTCTCTCTTCTCCGTCACCGGCAGCCTCATTCTGCCCCTCGGCTCCACCGTGACACAACCCCCCTCTCTCTTCTCCGCCACCCGTAGCCTGACTCCTGACTGCTGCTCGCGCTCCCTCCTCTCTGTTTCTGTCAAAGATAACGTGTTTTGTCAGGCTTTGTACAAGCTAGGCTAATGGCCGTTAACATTAGAGCTAGTCAGTTAGGCTGCGTTACAAGGTTGGCTGCACTACTTACCTTGCTCTATTCCACTCGTCCCAGCTTCACTGTCGGGACATTTTTTTAAATATTTGTTTAGAACATTTCTCAACCCTTTGTTGTCCTCTTCTCTTTTTCTCTTTTCTTTCCTTTTCTGGGCACCGGACTTGTGCTTACCAGACATTTTGATCATAGACCCGCGCGCCTTCTCAACTTCAAATTAATAACAACATCAAAGTTTGATCTAGCCCAAACCATTTTTGTGTTTGGGGTGGGAGGGTTCATGATCACTATTTCTCAAGGACAACTAGGAGAATACAAATAAAAAACTGTAATGTGATTGAAATAATTGTTTTCCACACATAGGACTATTCTGACATTTTTTTAATTCCACAATTTAATGAGGGCCCAGTTGTGGGCCCCCCTCTCCCTGGGCCTGGGACAGCAGACCCATTTGTCCCCCCCTATCGGCGGGCCTGGCTGATTCTCAATGAGCAGGTGTGATCAAGGTTAATAGTTTCTGGTTTAGGAAGAATATACTGTATTATTTGGACATTTCTCATCTAATAGAGAATATATGGCATTGCTTAATACATCTTTAAATATATACCCCCAAAATTTAGCGCACACCCCAGACATCACTACCAAAGCCCCTTTCTGAGCCAGGAAAAAAACCCTGTATGTTAGCTCATACTTAACACTTCTTTGTGGAAGGTGGGGTCTGCCAATTTCTGCTCCATTTCTTGAACATCTGAGACAGTCCTCAGTGGGAATACTGTACCCTCTGGTAGAACTGAAACAGCGGACGCATCACCTTGTGAAAGGAGTGTTTGTATCATCCTTCCATGGACCCTCTGCGTGTCCTTGATTTCCTCCAGGAGGGTTAGAATGCGTGCGAACATACCATCTCGAAATGCAGAGTTGTCAACTTGCACTCTACGGAGAATGTGTGGTGTAGTAGCTACTGCTGAATGTGTTGAGAGCAAAGGTGGCTGGACAAAGGGACAGGTGTTGACTGGAGTTTTTGATTGCGTGTTCCCTGGAACAGGAGAAGGTGAAGACCCATTGGATGATGGTTGATCTTGCGTAGCACTGCCGGATTCATCCTCAGAACTTGATGCAAGTCTTTGCCTTGAAATAGACAAAATGTAGTAGATTATTGTCGTTGTTTTTAATTGCACCGCACATAATGGTTTTGTCTGTATAACTGTCTATCTGTTGTATCTGTCTCGGTAGTATTGTATTGATTGTCCCTCTTTTAGTGTCATATTGATATGGTGTATTCTTACTTCAAATTTTATTTCTCCTATGTCCCTGTTTTTTTATGTATTATGACCCTTGCATGTCTTAATGGCTTTTAACACCATGCCAGAGGACTACGGTTGGAAACTAGCCTTTGGCTAACACTGGCACATTCACAGAAATGTGTGATTAATGTGCACTAATTAAATAAATAAAAAAAATATATATGTGTTAACATCTTTGATTTACTGATTAATGGTGTAAACCTGTGTTTCTAACTGAAACAAATGCAACATTTACTCATACATTAAAAACATTATTAAAAAAAAAAAATCCTCTGTACTATGCATGTGACATTCAAAGTGTCCGTAAGCACTAACTTTCAAATTTGACATGAAAATATATCATTTACACCATTTTTTTTAGCCTAAATCAGGGCCAAACATTGGGCATGGGATTATGGGAATAGCACACTGGTTTTCCAAACATGTCTGACACCACATTCACTGTCTCACTTACCACCTTTTACGCTTTCCTTTTCCCATTCCAGGATCTGACTCGCTTTGCAAGTCCGAGTTCACCTCTGATTTCAAAAGCTTCTCCCTTGCATGGGCATAGTTTGCTGCAATACACATACACAAAAACAGTAACTACTCTTTCAGAAACATGCCTTATGTATAATTTGTTGGTACATATATCATCACTATTGCCACTCAAAAAAGTCACATAACCTGCTTTTCCCAAAATTCACACTCTGAACTGCGGCCAGTCTGTGTTTGGAACAAGCTGATCCTTCACTGCTTTGGTGATGTTGAGTCATCCTGGTGGCCAGCAACAACAGTCTTCCTCTGGTCCAGTAAACCACTTGCAGGGTACAATAGCTACACCTCCACCATCCAAATGGTAGCATGCTGGAAAATCCAAAACAAGCGGGCTAGTGAAGCTGTGGAAATGCCACATATCCAGATTTGAATGGCAAGAGGACCATTTCTCTCTGTAATTCCTCAATGGATACAACATGCAAATCTCCAGATAACTTTGAGACAAAGTGAATTCCAAGGCATGCTGAGTCCATTGGGTCAAAAAGTCATAGTTTTCAAAGAAGTGACAAAGTACTTTGACATTTTCATAACGAGGAAGAATAATATTTCTCACAATGAGAATTCTTCCCCCTATGGTAAAACAGTTATTACCCTTAGAGCAAGAAATGAATGTCTGTGCATCATTGTACTGCCTATACTGCTGGCATGTTGCAAAGTCAACTGGTCCAGAGAGATAAGGCTGTTTAAGGGGAGAGGAAACAGATACTTTCCTCTGTTTTCCTACTCTCTGCTTCTCATGGATGCGCCGGACAATTTGCTGCACAGGGTTTTGGGGCCTCCTTACCATCTTTTTAAGTTTACCTAAAAACGTTTCAAATGGGAAACAGGAAATGCTGTCCAAAGGACCAAATTTCCGAGCATCTTGGGCAAGGTGTAGCGAAGAATGTACATTATATCCAACAAATTCCATCCCATAAATCAAACCAAAATCTTTCACAAAAAGCTTCAAAATATCTTTAGCATCACAATTTTCAATACACAAATAAGGGCTAAGAAGAATTCTTACAGATACAGACAGAAGCATAAAATGTCTATACATCTTGTTAGAAATATTATTAACCAATACAACAGGGCCAGTATAAAACAAAAACTGCCTCAACTCAGTTGCTTGCCACATGCTAATTTCTAGGAGAGACCTTGGTTTCCTTACAAAATCCCTGGGCAAATGTTCCCTGACAGAGACCATAAATGCTGAAATCACAGTCAGAATTCGAATAGACTGCCTGCATCTTAGAGGGCCCTTCAACCAAAGATAAATCAGCTTGCGCATCACCCTCAAGCACACAAGGTGCATATAGTCGAGCACAAAGCTTGAAACTAACCCCACACCTAACTTATTTAGGGGTGAAACACTTGTTTGGTGCTCTTTGTAGGCCACATCCCTAAATGCCTCATCAGTCCTTTGTTCAGCAGACAACTCAGGAAAAGTCATCCTTCCATTTAAATATTTACCTTTTTGAGTGTAGGGTTCACATGAATAATACCCTGTGTCACCCTTGACACATTTGAGGAAAGCATGTGCAGGTGCATCACAAATGAATGCATCTGGTGTTATGTGAGTACACACACCGAGACCAGAAGAAGGTGAACTCTCAGGGATGGCTTGAGAGAATACAAAACTAAGGCAGGTAAATTCAACAGAAGGTTTATTAACAAAAAGTGTCCACAAAAACAGGTAAACGAAAAGCAAGAGCACAAAAACACTCTGCAACGTCCAACTAAAGGTGTCCTCCAAAATGGGAAAAACTAAAGGCGAGAGCAAACAAACACTCTGCACAGAGCAACTAAAGGTGTCCACAAAAACGGGAAAAAACTAAAGGCGAGAGCAAACAAACACTCTGCTGGAGGCTCCAACTCCTCTCACGACCGAGGCTAGGCTGGGCTGAGGGCTTATCCACAGGGCAAAAGGCTCCTGGAAGAGGGCAGACAAAAACACAGGTCAGAATGGACCGGACGCACACAGAAGAAAAAGTCTACTGACAGAGGAACGACAGACTACCACGGAGGTAAGCAGACGATCTGACGAGTACTGGAGGAAAAAGCCTGGGTTAAATGCAGCTGCTGATGAGCTGATGATCTGCAGGTGTGAGAGGAGGCAGGCAGGTGGAGCTTGACTGGCAGGTGCAGCCTTACTGCACGGTCCTGGACAGACAGGGGGAGACAAACAGACAAAACACACTGGGGAAAACAGGGGAAAATAAAACAAAAGGGAGAGACACACTGCCAGGTCCTAACATCTGGAGCTTCAACTCTGAAATACACACCATTATACTGAATACCCTCCTGTGAAACAGATTTCATATCTTGTATAAATTCATTCAAATAGTCTTGCAGATTAGTAGGTTTTGTCACACCTGAGTACAAACCAATCACAAACAAATTTGAATTTGGGATCGCCTTAATCTTACCCAGAATGGGCCACAAACTCACACCTGTGCTCCGGAATAGAGGCAGGCCATCAACATTGACTCTAAGTGTAAGCACATCTGTCAAATCTTGCAGATCAAAATTTAAACATGCCAACTCTGCCACAACTGAATTTGTAATGCCAAAATGATAGTATGTTCCCCCTGCCACATTTTTAACATCACAGGTGCGGTCTGTGGACATCAGGGTTCTAGCGTCTGATGGCACGTTCAGTCCTTTTTGTCTAAGAATTTTCAGCAGGGAAGAAAGCGCAGTCTGTGAGATATTGTGTTGCGCAGCCCACTCTCCGAGTCCACTAACGTCTGTTGTCTCTGAATCTGCATCTGAATCTGAACATCCAAGATGCAGGTCATCAAAGTCATCTGATTCAAAAAAAATTCATCTGGCATCCCAGTTTCTGAATCATCAAATATATCAGTGTCTAAAGCATCGTAAAAAATGTCTGTTTCCTCCACTGCATCATGTGCCACACTCTCAACTAGGGATCGACCAATTATTGGCCTGGCCGATAATATTAGCCGATATTCTGCATTTTTTCAATGATCGGCATTGGCCGTTTTTTCCGCCGATAACCGATAAAATTAATTAATGTATTAATGTATAAATGCGCTGCTTTGGCTCTGATGCAGCCGTCTCTCCGCTCGAAGTCACCACTCTTGGCTGTGTAACAATGTCATGCCGACAGCCCTCACTGATTGGCTACATGGTACAAGTGAGTCAGTGACAGCCAATCGACACTGAAGCCTCTACATGCAGCGCCACAGACAAGGAGAAGCAGACAGCTGCTCCAGTTATCCAGCAGAGATAAGGCGACAGAGTCAGTCGAAGTTGCAATAACAACCCTCTAAGATGAAGTTTTAAAAACACCACAACCTTATGATTAATTTCAGTGATAACATGCAAGCCCAGAGTTGAAATTTCACCGACCTATTTGTCTAATCACATCAAGCATACGACTTTGCAAGATAAATAGTGTCACGCACAAAAAAAACAAAAAGAAAAAAGACGTAATCAAGTGAACATGACCTGAAGCTCCTTACTTAACAATAATAAAAAAAGGACATAACGACATACCGGTAGGTAGACTAAAGCAAGTATAACGGAGGAAAACCTGCTTAATTCCACTGTTTGTCTCTGGAGATGAAACTGTTCACAACTTCAACAAGGTGTATTTCATGATGACCCACCGCTACGTTATAACTGTCGCAACCGCTTTATAGCTGTGGCCAGATGCACAATAATAATGTAGCGATGGGAGGACATGCTGGTGTTGGTTAGCTAGCTTGCGCACTAGTTAGTGCAAGGACTCATGGGAGTGGTTATGTTCAGAGTTCATTGACTGACATTGTTAAATGTTCATGTGTTATAAATGTTGTTTTCTGGTTACTGTTTCCATGTTATGTGTTGGATTGCCCATGTATATTCTTCTGGGATGCCCATGTGGGGCCCAACACCAACCCAATTAAAAGCCCACTCTAAGACCATTCCCAGTTTAAGCCCATGTAACCCAAGAAAATCCCATGTGGGCCCTACTTGGGCGTGTTGGCTGGGTAGGTATAGAGCTTGATTAGTTACTTCCCACCATTGTAGTTACAGGAAAAGCACCCTTTCCCTCCGAAATTTAAACAGAAAAGCGGATTAATGCTATCTCTCTGCCACTATCCAGAAAAAAAATTTAACTTATTAAAAATGTATTGAATTAAAGTGTATTCAACAAGATCTACAAATTAATGCATATTATGCTTTAATGTTGTACTTACAACAAATATACTCCCTGCCGCTATCTGGTCCGCTTGAAACGACCCAAGCAGCATGGTAGCACGGATTTGTTCGGAACTACTGAGAGCTGTGATGGTGAGATCAGAGAGTGTCGCAACTCTCTTTTTTAACATCTCTGCACTAAGCTTACTGTGCCAAGACCATTCAAGCCTGGTATTGATGTGCAATCACACTCTTCACAGTGAGTAATAACCCTTCCTTCTTTCATACTTTCCTTGCTGCAGGGATCAGGAATAAAGTTGACATGCCTTTAGCCTACTGTAAAGTACATGAGGAAGTTGTCCAGGCTTCAAAATAAAAGCTAAAATGGTTTAGAAATATTTGAAACAGATAGATAGATAGATAGATAGATAGATAGATAGATAGATAGATAGATAGATAGATAGATAGATAGATAGATAGATAGATAGATAGATAGATACTTTATTCATGAGGGGGAATTCGGGTGTCCAGTAGCACATGAACAGATAAAAACAGATGAAAACACACATTACCAGTAAAATAGTAAATAAGATCATAAGTTAATGAATTTATGATGAGCACAGTTCAACAGTTTAACAGGAGGAGTTATACAGTCTTATGGCAACAGGAATGAATGATCTCCTGAACCTCTCAGTTCGACAGTGCAGGGAGAGGAGCCTGCCCTGCTAGAAAAACCAGCATAGACCAGCAGTGCTAGCCACCAGCAAAACCAGCATATGTTGTGTTTTGATGCTGGTGACCAGCATTCCATGCTGGTTATGCTGGTCCAGCATCCCGTGCTGGTTATGCTGGTCACCAGCATCCCGTACTGGTTATGCTGGTCCAGCATCCCGTGCTGGTTATGTTGGTTCACCAGCATCAGCAACAACATGCTGGTCCACCAGCGTTATTAGCAACACCATGCTGGTGTACCAACATAGCTATGTTGACTCACCAGCTAAAGCAGCATCAATCCAGGATAAACCAGCATAGACCAGCATGGAAATGATGCTGGTCTGGTTTTTCTAGCAGGGTGTTACTGCAGCTGCTTCTCTGAGCTTCCAGAGTCTCATGAAGAGGATGACTGTTGTTGTTGATGATGGTGTGCACCATGCTTCTCATCCTCTTTTCCACCATGGACCCCACTGATTCCACCCTCCCACCCATCACAGTGGCACACCTACTGATCAGCTTATCCAGCCTGTTAATGTCTCTAACAGTCATACTGTTCCCCCCAACAGACAGCACCACAGAGGACAACACTAGCAACCACAGACTGGTAAAAAAAAAAAAAAGTGTAGCATTTCATTACATACATCAAACGACTTTAGTTTCTTTAGAAAGAAAAATCTGTTTTGATCTTTTTTGTACAGCGTACACAAGTGTATGGACCAGTCCAGTTTGCTGTCAAGGTACAGTGCATTGAATTTTCACAGTTAAACCATGTGTATTCATATGATTATTTTTCTCATAATGTTGTATTTATACATTTCATATTGAACTCTTGAACACGCCACAGTTAATCAGTAGAAACCTCAGGGCTGAAAAATAAAGCCAGCGAGGCAAATGCCAAAAACTGCAGTTCCTCCAATGGCCACTTGAGGCTGGCTCCAAAAGCGAGTCAATTGCATAGATATGCATATTAAAATGTCCAACTTTACAAGAAATGTTTACAGCGGGCCGGGGTCAGAAAACGATTTTGCTCTTTATAGCTAATTTCTTCGTCCATGATAACTGTATGCTGGGACAAGACAAAAGTCTGTGGTCAGTAGTCAGTTTGGAGAGGTGATGCCTTTATTGTGAAAAAATATGATACCGGAAGTATTATCTTTGTAATGGCTACCGGGCCACCGGCCATATTATTTTTGCGGTTGTTACGCCGCGTTGCACGTTGCTAGTTAGTTGCAATGTTGTAGCTATTAGCACGATAGCCATTCCTTCGCTGGGGTGGGGGGAGACCCACCGTTAGTTTGACAAATCTACGCAGTTTACTGTCTTATTTCAGCTGTCCAACAGGCTAAAAGACATTATTCAACACTACACTAGCTAGTTTGTTGTCGTGTCTTTCTTTTACCCCGCAAGCCTATCTAGCCAGTTAGCTAGCCGCTACCGTTCTAGTGTCTCTTCCCACAGTCGATCCGTCTCTTGCCCGGCTGGAGGACCATGGCGATGAGACAGACTCCGCTCACCTGCTCCGGTCACACCCGGCCTGTTGTGGACCTGGCCTTTAGTGGAATCACTCCTTATGGCTATTTCCTCATCAGCGCCTGCAAGGGTGAGCCAGTCAATAAGGCGTATGAGGTCTTAACGTTTAATGCTAGTTAGACGATAGAGGTGGTTCGAAAACGTCACGTTAAATCCTGTTTTTTTTTTGTTTTTTTTTTACTGTATGTCGCTCTGCATCCTGTCTGTTTAATTTCCTTTTGCCTGTAGGGTTATGTTCACTACTGCAGGCTTAGGTTGACCACAGTTGTCAATATTTGCGATCTTAAACTCTTAATCAAAATTTGGTCTCAGAAGAATTTGGCTTCCTGAAAGCTTCTGCAACTGCTTCCGGGTGGGGGGCAGTTCCATCTCCAAGTGGGTCCATCCCCAGAAACTACAAGACAATACTACACTTTGAAATATGTATTTAGAAATTACTTTGAAAAAGCAAGTGATCAGCAATGTAAGGTTAAGATGTGGCTTCCACCTTCTCCAACACTTATGCTCAACAGATTGTCCATGTGTGCATGGCTATCTGATATCATCCTGCAATTTGTGGAAGAAGCCAATACCATAGGGAGAAGTGGTGTGTGACTTTTTGAGTGTGATCTATAACATAAGTAGTAGAATACATTGTGCCCTTCATATAAAATGAGTAGAATTACAAAAATCAATAGTAATGAAATGTTGTATAAAATAAGAATATTTAAAGAAACTCCATATATCCAAAAATCTGGTGAGGCACACCCCCCCAGCTCAAATGTGCTCGGCACATCTGTGTGAGACACCTGTTGAGTGTCAACAGGTTTTGTCACACCTGTTATCTGCTGATGCACTTCCAGAAGCTGTAACCTTTGTATCCTCCCTGCATTTCTTCTGTCAGATGGCAAGCCCATGTTGCGCCAGGGTGACACAGGGGACTGGATAGGAACGTTTCTGGGTCACAAAGGCGCTGTCTGGGGAGCCACTTTGAATACGGATGCTACCAAGGCAGCCACGGCTGCTGCGGACTTCACAGCGTGAGTGCAGAATCCAGTTCTGTCTACAGCTAACAGACTCCTGCATCCAGTTTCTGGAAACAAATCTAAAATAATCCAGTGATGCGGGATACTTCTCTCAGTTGTGACTTTTTTACATGAATTCTAAAACTGAGCACTGTGAGCTGACAGGTTAAGCTGAGTGCTTTAACTGAACCCCACTTCAGTCACCCTGAAACCTGAGTGTACCTATAATGTGATCAGTAATCATAATCCTATCATAATGAATTAATTTCATTGTTGGGCTTATGATGCACAAGTTAGTAACGTTGTCTATTTTATTCTATGCCTTCTGCTTTCTTGTCATATTCCGGCCACCTACATTACCCTCAAATGTAACCTGACTGCTGACAGTTCAGTCACAGATTTGGACATGCTATGCTTATATTATTACTAATGCAGCCGGGACCCTCTAGTCTTGTGCTCAGATGAGCAGTGAGCTACAGAGGTCTGGGAGAGTCACTTCTTTCTCATTCCATAACCCCATATACTTTTTATTTATTTTTCAAGCTTGTAGTAGTTATCCACAACCAACACTTATCACCTGAGGACTTTTATCACACAGCTCCCTCCAGAGTCACAAAAGTCTTCATACAACTTTTTTTAACATTTGCAGTTTGTACTCTCAAACACCTGGAAACAGACCTCATGCATGAGATTGGCCAGATACCCTTTAACTTAGGTTTTTCACCAGCTACTCCAAATGCAAAAACTTCAGTTTCAAAACACACAAACAGCCCTTCTACCTACCAATCTGCTCAAAGTGGAGCAGTCATTTCTATAAGATACTGACCTGGCAAAAGTACAGAGTTTAGAATGAAATGACAAGAGAAAGAGGCATTTTTACAGATCAATAGAGACACTTTACCATCCATAATTGTGATGTCAGACTGAAGAAACTGTTTTCCACTCATAGCCCTTAAAATAGCACTAACACACAGAGGGAATATAACTAATATAACTATTGCCTTGTGACTCAGCTTTGTCTCCACCGCAACGGTCTGGTATAACACCCGCATTATTGCTGATCCCACAATCCACCTGTCCATGTCGGCTCCATTTTACTGTCACTTGTGAAGGAGATCCCAAGGTACTTAAACTCCTTTTGCTTGGTACAGCAACTCACTCCCAACTGGGAGGGAGCAATTCACCATTTACAGGCAGAGAACCATGGCTTCAGACTTCGAGATGTCGACATCCCAGCTGCTTCACAGTGCATGCTGAAGGTCACAGTTTGATGAAACCAGCAGAATCTGCAAAAAGAGAGATGCACTTCTATGCACTTCTTCCTAAACATATGGTAGAAATAATAATATGGTAGAAAAGCTAAACCAAATAAACTTCTAATACAATCAGAAACAGAATAGGACACTACCCTATGTCAGACACCCAATTACAGCCACACCCTTTGCACCTCCTGATGGTCCACCAGTACTGGTGTTATGTTACCTTTTTCCTGTTAAGAAATCAACACTAACAAGGAATTTGTCATGAAAACAAATGTTGTCTGTGTTGCCACAGACGGAAATAACTCTGAGCCATAGAATTCAACTTTGATTAATTAATAGTTTGAATAAAGTGTATTTTATGATAATAAAATTCTTGTTTCTGTAAATGAAGTTTGGTGGCTTTGGCAAGAGCAATTGTTAAACAAAAAGAATCTTACTCTTTAGCAAAAAGTTATGTCTCTATAGGGATCTTCTCAGAAATGTTGAAATAATCTAAGCCTGTCAGTTCCAAAAACAAACACTTTAAGTGGATGTACATTGCAGCCTGTGTGGCAGTTGCCAACTGCAGCCCTCTCACTCAGTACTGAACCAGTTTCAAAAATGATGTCCTTATTAGTCACTTACACTTCATGACCTCCTCACCCATCAACACCTATTGAGCCATCAACACCATGACTCGTATGACCCTAATGACTCACATGGTACTGGATGGAGGTATGATCCAGTCAGTTACAACTGAAGAAGCCTTTTGGATGAGAGGTGAAATGTCTTCTAGAACCACAAGCAGGTTCAGTTGCCTTTGGAAGCACTTCGAAGCATATTCATGTGTTTTGTGGAAGTGGCTTTGGAAAGAGGCTTGAAGGGAGAGGATTTTTCGCTTTTATGCTTTAGAAATCTTGCTTGCTGTTATTGCTTTCTCCAACGTTACCAACCCCAACTTTAAAAGATGACCTCTGTGCTTTTCAGAAAGGTGTGGGATGCAGTGAGTGGGGACGAGGTCCTCACACTGGCACATAAACACATTGTCAAGACTGTAAACTTTACACAGGTCAGTGCAGTGTCTTGATTTGGTGTTCAAATAACATGCTTATGAATCTGACCATTTTTGTACACATCCTGTATGTATTTATATGGATTTGATCAGTTGGGATATTTCTCACAGTGTTTCCTTTAGGATTTCTTTCAGCAGCGGGGGCAGGCTCTGTGGGTGGTGTAAACAAATGACACTTGACTACAGATTTTACTTTTACAACCTATATATTGAATGGCCAGTTGAAAATTGCTTTGCACACACACTGAATGTGTGTGTGCGCGTGCGTGCTGTGTCTGTAACCCCCGCTCCTCCTCCTCCCGCTCAGTGCGTACACACTGAAGCCACCACACATCATGTAGTTGACCAATCATGTGCGGCTTGAACGGAAAAAAAGTTGTGGAAAAAAAACAACAACAACAAAAAAAAAAACCTCAAAGTAGTTCTCGCTCCGGCTCAAAGGCAGGGGATGGCTCCAATCGTTCACTTCAAAGAGCGCCTCTAAGAGCTGTTTCGTTCACGACTGACACATCACTACTGACTAGTGTCATCTTCATCAGCTGTCTTTCTCTTCTTAGAGAAATATCTGAACAAGCTCATCTAAAAATGCTGTCAGCAGTTGCGTCATGGCGTGTAGATATTAGCTTTATGCTATCAAGCGGCCTGTCACTTCTAAATGAGTGTAAAGGAAACACTGTCTCAAACTGATCTAAACCTCAGTATACTTGTGCCCTTCTTCTCAGGACAGCAGCTGTCTGCTGACCGGCGGAAATGACAAGCTGCTGCGCATCTATGATCTCAGCAACCCTGATGCACGTAAGTGAATGTGTCAAAGAGCAAACTTGCTCATGCAAAGATAACAGTGGATACATGTGGAGATTCACTTCTGGTGGGGTTTTAAACTTGCTTCCCCTAAGGGTTTCTTAATCATATCCTGTACATTTTACACTGGCCGCTACTAGTGACAGATCTAATTTAAAATCAGGTGCAAGTGAAAGTCTAAAGGTCGGTAAATTCTGAAAAAAAGGATGGCCGTAAAGTTATCCCAGTCAAACCCTTACATTTGTTTAGTATCTTTTATGTCTTCTTATGTAATCAACGGTAGCATTTTTGTGTCCTTAAGCACCCCAGGAGATTGCAGGTCACACCTCAGCCATAAAAAAAGCCTTGTGGTACAACAATGACAAGCAGATCCTCTCTGCTGCTGAGGACAAAACCATACGGTAAGTGAGGTGGCTTCTTCTGCTTTTCGTTTGTGTCATTGCCCAGAAAAAAAATGTAACTCATCATCCTGACTGTCAACCTGCTCTATGCTGTCACAGAGACAAACTTTAGCTGACGAACCACTAACTTCTCTGACAGCAAACACATTAGAGATCTTTTGGAATTTATAGTATGTGTGTTTGTGTCCAGGCTTTGGGACAGAAACTCCATGGAAGAGGTGAAGACACTGACATTCGACACTTCAGTGAGCAGCATGGAGTATGTAGCTGATGGAGAGATTCTTGTGATTACGTATGGAAAGACCATTGCTTTCTACAACGCTCTTAGGTACACTGCACTCTCATCATATACATCCTGGAAACGAACATGTCCATGCTCATGAATAAAATGAAATTCTTTCCAGACAATGTTTTTGGGATCTATTTCCGAACAATTAAATCTCTATTTCTTCTTTTGGGTGGTTGAAAAATACAACATACATGTCTTCTAATATTGCTGATTTTGGAAACATTCAGCCGAGTCTGTTATGGTTGACAATCACACAGTAAACTTGTTTTTCCCAGCTGCATTACATGAGACTGTTGATTTCAAATTGATCCGCTCTGAAGACCTTTTCTTCAAAAGCTTTATTATGAACATCTGTGTAAAAAGCCACATTGGAGAGGATGAAAGGGCAAAAGTGAGACATTTGATTTTTCAAATGTGTATGGAGTTGCCAACACATCCTCATACCTAAACAACTGCATAGGCTTGTTGCGAATGACTTCCAAACTGACATATACAATCATTAGAAAGTACAAACAAAAGGTGTACTGGACCTGCGTCATCACGTGGTTAATGTTGTGAAATGGTCGCCAGTTCCACAGGTTTATGCTAAGTCTAAGACTATACTAAGACTACTCAGCTAGGTTGAGAAACAGAAACATCATGTTTTGGTAAAAAAATTTTACTGTTCAGTTCAATTCAGTTCAATTCAATATGCCTTTATTCGTCCCGCGAGGGTAAATTCCAATTCACAGCAGCATCAAAAATGGATAGAATGTTAAAAGACAACAAGTGCATGTAAGTTAACACAGCAAATATATACAAAAGGGTGGGATAGAAAGAGAAACGTCATCCTAAAAAAATTGTAAATAGTATTTACAGACTGTTATGTACCGACAGACTTTTATGTACCGAAATATTGCAGAGATTATTGCACAGGTTATTGCACAGATTGTTTCACATGTTTAGTTCAGTTATTGCACAGATTATTATACATATTATTGTACCGATTACTTGGAGCAGTTTCTGTTGTGCAGGCTGCTGGAAGGAATGACCTGCGATACCGCTCCTTCACACACGTAACATCCTATCACTGATGGACCTCCTCAGTGCAGAGAATGTGTGTGAGTGTGTGTGAGAGTGTGTTGCTTACATTATATAACTTTTCAGTCCCTGGCCCCCCACAGTCTTCATGTCAAAGTGTCTTTGGACAAGATAATGAACCCCAGATTACTCCCAATGCTGGTGTGAGTGTGCATGAATGCTTATTGCTCCTGATGAGCTGGTGGCACCTTGCATGGTAGCCTCTGTGACCATTGTAAGAATGTGTGTATGAATGGGTGAATGCTGATTTTTTTTTTTTGCTTAAGAGTGGTTCAGGTGGTTGGAAAGACTAGAAAAGCACTATTTACTTGCAGTCCATTTACCATTTTTACGTTTGACTCATCCATCCACCCCACCTCCTCCCTATGCAGACTTTCTTGCTCTTTGTCACCCGACTTCACCTGGTCTCCTTTACTCTTGTCATAATTATGACGGCCACTAGAAGTCACACCCTAACATAAATGTGGGTCAAAATAATCAACTTGCACAGATGATGTATGGGAATGGGTTGGTAGTTACCTTGAGCTTCTCCACAGTAACATAAATTAACTAATTTTGTTAATATTCCAGCCTTGACTTGATCAAGATGGTGGAGGCTCCGGCTCCTATCAACTCAGCCTCCCTCCACCCAGAGAAGGACTTCTTTGTTGCCGGTGGAGACGACTTCAAGCTCTACAAATTTGACTATAGCACCAAAGAAGAGCTAGGTGAGCAGCAGAAGGAAACTTTCCTTGATGTTTTAGTCCTGTTAGAGTGTGAGCTTTTAAGGTAGTGACTGTGGTTTTAGGAAGAGAATGGGCTGCTTTCAGTGTGTTAGGTTGAAGATAGTTAATGTAAAACTAAAAATTAAAAAAGATACATAGTGTATAAAAGGCAAATTTAAAAAAAAAAATCACACAATTACAAAAGCTTTACTGTTGATTCTGTGACTGATCATGTAAAACAAAAAAGTATAGAACATGATGTCTAAATGTCAAGTGGTTTCCTGTCACAGTAGCCAGGGGAAACTACAGCAACAAACAAAAGAAATCACATTTGTACCACTCCTATCTAAGACTGTTGCTGTCTTTCCTTTCTGCAGAGTCTTATAAGGGTCACTTTGGTCCAGTGCACTGTGTCCGCTTCAGTCCGGATGGTGAGCTGTATGCCAGCGGCTCTGAGGATGGCACGCTTCGACTGTGGCAGACAGCTGTAGGGAAAACCTATGGCTTGTGGAAGTGTGTCCTACCTGGTAACAGTCTTTGGACATTCATTTGTGTAGTCACTGTTCTGTGATCTGGAACAAGCTGCTTGAACATAAATTAAAATCTTATCTTTTCAGTAAACAGCTCCCACCAATGCTAATTGCTGAAGCCAGTGTGTGAAAATGGCTGTAAATCCAGATTTTCTAATTGCATGGACATCAGTGAGAAAACTTCAGACATCCTTTTCTCTGGGAATGCAAAGTCAAGTGTTTAATACAAAAAATTAAGATCTTGGTATCCGATTACACTTCTTCTGTCTGTCATGAGGGCAGGTTTTAATATTGAAAGTGGTGTTAAAGCTAAAGCAGGGGGTTCTTAAGATTCTTACTCAAAGGTCTGCATTTGATTTTTTTTTTTGTTTTTGTTTTTTTCTTTCAAGGTCGTGCATCCGGAATGATTGGGAACAACAAAATAACATTTATTTGGTTAATTGACATAACGTCTTTTGTGATTGGGCTGTCATCCGAGGCATGCAAGCTCAGACATTTAGTCCATGTTTATTTCTGACTCAGGCTTATTCTTACAACTACATCTATGCTAGTTGTAGAAATTCTGTACTAGAGGAAAGGAAACGTGTGTGTGTGTGTGTGTGTGTGTGTGTGTGTGTGTGTGTGTGTGTGTGTGTGTGTGTGTGTGTGTGTGTGTGTGTGTGTGTGTGTGTGTGTGTGTGTGTGTGTGTGTGTGTGTGTGTGTGATTTAGGAGCTAATAGTAAATTCTCTGGTGTAATGTAGGCAGTAGCAACATACACCATCCTCTCCAGCAGTTAATGTCACCAGTGATGTCAACGACAGGAAAATAACCCAGAGGGACAGGTCTGCTGTGATTATTGATTGATGGAAAATGTGTTTCAAAACAGGTAATGTTACACTTCACAATGTATTGTAGCCTATTCATAACACAAGGTGGCAGGAGTCCTCCGCATTTCTGCAAAGGTCAGAATTTTTCCAAGCAGACACTGTGGGGGCAAGACTTAAAAAAAGTAATAACTAATAATAACTAATTAGCCTATTATTGTGTAACCTTTTCTGAGTCTTTATCAGTGTGAACAGACTCATAAAAAATATGGAAAATCTATAACTTGATACTTAACTAGAAAATATTCTCAGACTGCCACCAAGGATTGAGCAGTCAGTGCTCAATACAAAACCCACAGATCCTCGACCAGTGAGTGAGGAGGCAAACAAAAATACTCAGTTTAAGAATAAGTAAAAGAGTTGGCTGATGAAAATAAACCCAAGTAATGCCGCTTGTGTCTTACAGGCAAGGGCAAGGTAAGTGATTTTTTTTTTTTTTTGACAACTCTGGAGTTACCTCCTGTATGTGGTCAGTCAGCCTTGGAGCTGTGTGGTTTCATAGTGGGTCCACAGAGAAGTTGGAAAATAATCAGTTTCTGTAGAGTAGGTCAACTATGAGTTATTGACTCTGGTTGCCAGGGGTTTGCAAACTAATCAATGATCACTCTCAGAATGGAGTGGGCCTCTTCCACCGGTGAGTAACATTAGATGTGTGCATTTTCTGACTTCATTAATATGTGTGGGAGGGATGGGGCCTGAAGGCCGGCACTTAGTAATCACTGAGTGATTGGCCGGAACAAGACTGAATTGCCTTTGGGTTCAGATGCAGACCGAGGTCCTGACTTTGAGAACCCCAGCTTTAGACTTAGTATTGCGCTTCCCATTATTTCTTCTTGGATTTGGCCAACTTGCCAGAGGCAGATTTTTTAAAAAAGTTGTCCAAATTGTTGGAACCTCCGTGAATGCTAAACACCCATGGCTTTCAAACTCTGTTGTGGTGAAATCGTGAGCAGTGAACAGAAGTCCAGGCTTTGAGATATCTTTAATGTGTTATGTGTGATACCAATTTTGTGGCATATCCAAGTGTCAGTATGATTTTTCTAATTCTTGCTGGGGGTTTTTGTGTGTGTCGTGCATTACTCTTCAGAGGACCTGGGGGCAGAGAACTCTGAACAGCTGTACACCTCGACCGCTGAGATCAAAGCCTGAGGAGAAAGCAGTGCTGTTTGGGAACAAAATGAGAAAAGAAAAGGAAGAAGGAAAGGAGACGAGCGGAGGGGGTGCTCCAGCATTCTATCAAACCCCAGCAAGGAGCAGAGTCCAGAGCATCTCCATCCATCAGGAACTAATGTGGATATTATGACTGCATTGTCTGTCATAGACCAACCCATCACACAAGCACACACGCGCACACACGCGCACACACACACACACGCACGCACGCACGCACGCACGCACGCACGCACGCACGCACACACACACACACACACACACACACACACACACACACACACACACACACACACACACACACACAGTGATTTTATGCAGTCATATGGACAGAATGGTCTGCAGAGTAAAACAGTAGAGCTGTGAGTGTTGGCTCATCGCTGCCTGCTTTCTCTCTGATCAGTCCAGTTCTGTCTGCTTCAACTTATTTTAGCTTCTCTAAAGCCCCGAATCCCAAACCATAAGATGCTAAGATTGGATTTGCTTTCAAAATGAAGGTATTTAATGAGCTGGACCAAGACTTTTGTTTTCAGTTCAAAGTTACAAGAATATAGAGGTTGTTGCACAGTTTGTGCGAAGGTTAAGGCGCTTTTATTTCTTCAAACTATTGCTTTGAGTAACTGCTGCTGTTGTACTGATTGAGTATATAAATGTCCAAATAAAAGAAAATATTGTTTTGTGGAAAGGGAAGAAACGTCACTTTTTTCCATTTTGGTTTTTGTCTTCATTTGTGTCCAGTGATGAAATAAACAGATGCATTACTGTTTTATTTGTAAGTAATGCACCAAAAACAAACTGAGTTTGGTGTTGTATTTTCTTTTTTGCATCTGTGCCAAATAGTGGGGATAGTGGGGTCACATGGTTAACAAGTAAGGGATAATGCCCGATGAGGTGTGTACTATCAGAAATGAATGGATGACGTTTCATTCATTTCTGATAATGGACACCTCGAAGGGCATTATCCCGCTTATACCATGGTCACTTACGAAAGAAATACATATTAAATCATTTTTTAATACGTTAATGTTGTTTTTGACCGTTAAAATCGTAAGTTTTTCCACCAGAAGCGGCTGAGTGGACTATGTAATCTCTCGTTGTGACGCGTTGCCAAGGTAACCGGCTCTGGCCACAGAACCTGCAGCTCGGTCGGGCGCAGCTGTTATATCAGGCCTAATCAGTGGAGGGAAGTGAGAGAGAAGTTTCTGTTGCCACGGTTACCAACGAGCGTTTGAGCCAGCGCAGTAATTTAGAACAATCAGGCTATTTGTCAGAATCGAGTATTCACCCAGACCATGGTATAAACACAGATAATTTGTAATGTTCAAATATAAACATGTCTTTCACTTCCACACTAAGCAACATTGTATAACGGTGGAGGACTGTGTAAATGCCGTCTCCTGCGGTTTCATCTCTCTTCGGCTATCACTGCTGAGTGATTGAACAGCGTCACAAACTCGTGACGTATAGTTCATTTTCAATAGTTGCATGTTTGTTCCGCCAATGACGAAGACCGTTCTCACTGCATCTGACCAATAGGAACCGGTCTCGACAGGCAGTCACTTCCGGCCTCTGTCATCCACGAATATCAGCACCCTCGTGTAGATTCTGCTCTAGGCGCTCAACAAGACTTAGGACAGTGCCCAGGGTGGAGAAAGACACAAGAGGACCGACTGAAAGTGAGAGACATTCTCTATTTGTGTTCCTTCTTTTTCACTTTGGGACACATTTTACACCCCCCCCCCCCCCCCCCCCCCCAGCCATTATTTGTGTTACGAATTAAATCCAGTAAGAGGCGCTAGTTAGCCGTTCCGCTCAGACCAAACCTCCCCTCCGTTTATTCCATTTTGCCCTCGTTATTAGCTAGCTGACTTACTTCGGAGACCCTAACTACCCCTCCATCCGCACGCTGACATGCCGGAGTTCCTGGACGACCCGTCTGTGCTCACCAAGGACAAGCTGAAGAGTGAGTTGCTAGCCCACAACGTGGAGCTTCCGAGCGGCAACCCGACCAAAGACGTGTATGTGCAGCTTTATCTGAAGAACCTGACCGCTCAGAACAACAAACATGTCAGGGCCACGACTCTGGACGCGTTCTCCAGCGACGAGGAGCTGCCGCCGCCTGTGGTCTCCAGCAGAAGTCGCTCCTCCGGCAGAGTGAGTTTGATCGTTTATATCGAAATGAACCGAATTCCAGCCTTATTAGAAGCGTAACGTAACACAAGAGTTGAAGAGAGGATGGTCCAAGTTTCGTTAACTAAAATCTAGTAACTTCGCACCACAGTTCTGTGATTTTTTGTGTTCAGGTACCCAGATATAACGTTAAAAATACAACAGTCACGACTGAAACTAAGCATTATCCACGGATTACTTTGTAATCTGTGTACAAAATAACAACAAATTCATTTTAGAAGTTTGCGGTTGCATCCATCTTCTTAAAAACTTTGACCAACATGCAGCAAACCTTAACCAATCAGTGAATCAGCTTATTCTTTTCAGTAGACTATACAGCTGTTTGACCACAGGCTTCCTTCACCCACAAGAGTTTTTGCCCATCGTCCCCGCCCAAAACAGTCCCATTGCTTTGTGTCTCAGCCGAGGAGAGCAACGTGCAGTGTGGCTTCACTTAAAACTGGACTGCCAATCATTTTCCCTTGGCACCCACTCTATTTTCTTTAAAACCCTCAGATGATCCCTGTTTGGAAATTCATAGCTTTAAACAGAAGTGTGGAGAATCAGTGTGGCCATGGCCTTATCAACCCCAGGCCCACTACATTCACACGTTTCAGCTTTCACTTCCCTCCAAAACGCTTCCCACTTGACTTCAGCTTGAAGTTGTCGGAGTGTCTTTGCTGTTTTTGGTTACAGCAAAATTGTAGCAACTACAAATCTCCACTGGGTGAAGCACATTGTTGTCAGTTATTTTATCTGAATTCCAGACAGGTGGGGTTTCTCCCCCTCAGTCAGTCTTTCATTTGCTCTTTGAGGTGATAATTTAATCAGTTTGTGTCTTTGTGAGCCTTTTGAGTGGACACAAAGAGTTGTTGCTTTACCTATTGTTTCGTGAAGTGAAATCACACCTAGTCAAAGTGTTAAAGCACAGATATAGAAGCTGATGGGTGAGTGAATGAATGCAGTTTCTGTTGGACAAGAATGCTGAGATTGTTTAGCTCTCAACTTCAAGCTTTTGTGATGGGTGTGGGGGTGTTTTTTCAGCTCTTCACCTCCTTTGTTTTAATGATAATAATCCTCCTTCAGACAGCAGCTGCATGCATGCTTCAGAACCCTCAAACAGGAGCAGGTCTTGCTCTGGAGACATCCTTCATATTTTTCTTATTGTTTGCTCTGTACATGGGTCACCAGGGACTCCATTGCTTACTTCATGTTAATGAATTTGTTTGACTAACAGAAGCAGATAAAAGTTTAAAAAAAAAGTCCTCACATTTTTACATTTATGCACTTATAACACAATTACATTTTTATTTTTACTCGGTATTGAATGGCTTAAATAATTCTGTCTTACTATTTGAGAGGATAAAGAGAGCCAACTTGAGCAAATGAAGAATACAGTTATTTTCCACACTGTATTAAATCACCAAATTGACCAGCTTTGCAAATTCAGAAGTTTTGTAAGTTTGTAGATTGTCAGTATTATTTCTTTTAAATTATTTATTTATTGTTTATTTGTTTGATGCATAATTGTTCCAATTCCAGTTGTAGTTTTTATTTTGCTTCTACTCTGTTTTTGATTGAGTGGTGGTGCACTATGCCTTTGGGCTTGTGTGTGACTTTCTTCATTACAGATGTTGAATATGGTGGGCGGCTGTGGCTCAGGAGGTAGAGCGGTCGTCAATCCCTGGCCTCGGCAGTCCACATGCCAAAGTATTCTTGGGCAAAAACTGCCCCTGATGCTGCGCCATCGATGTGTCAATCGCTTTGCACTACACTGTAGCGATTATTGTAAAATGTGTGGTACCTTCTCTGTGTGCGTTTTTGGACTCAAACAGGTGTGCACGCGGATGTGTCTGGTCTGGACTCCTTTGGGGGAGTCTGTACATAATTACTGAAAGAAGGGTGTTAGCAAAACATAGGTGTTGAGTAACAAATGGCATGTGTAACATGTGGGAGGTGACAGTGTTCATGTTTGTCTCCATTCACTGCTGCTTGTGGTGTGCCAGGTGTTATGCTGCATATTTCCTACATCTGTCAAGATTTACATTCACGTCACTTCTTCTGTAAACTCACTGTAGTCGTGAATTTATTTGGAGTCAAGGTCATCTGACTGTTTGGAGCAGCGGCTCTGCAGCAAGGTGTGGACAGTGACGATTATTGATCTTTCATGAGTTTTCAGATGATGAATTGTTGCTCATGGGGAGAGGGGATATTGTTTATCTTTGGCATCACAAACCAGACGTGTCTCATGCAGTGACGTGTGTAGTTTCGTAAGGGAAATCTCTATATTATAAAGTATGTGATTTGACACAGATAATGTAATGATGTACTAGCAGGAATGCAGGGAGGTGGTGGGCTTACCCTGATAGTGGTAAAACATACATTTCAGTCAGGTTATGGCATAGAAATTATAATGTATCCTCAGTTAATGAAACTGATCACATGTGAAATCATTTTTTTTTATGTTATACATTGACTGGACCCTTATAAAGCTGAATTACAGTTAACTTAATAAAGGGAAATACCGATGTGTCACTTTCTCAGTTTAGGCTTGGAGTTGGTCTGCAACTAATGTTTAATGTCAGTGTCTTTCGGTTGTTTTGTTTAGTTGTTTAATTCATAGAAGATATTGCAATGCTGAATGCATTTTCCCAAAGCATGAGGTGACGTTTTAATCGATTATTACTTGGATAAAAAGAAAAATGTCATTTTTTTTCCAGAATGTTATTTAAAAAAATATATATGAATATATATTCACCATCCTCTTGTACAAAATCACAATAAAAGAATGAAATTAAATAGATGTACTGAGAATAAAAGGGAAGTGTGACTATATATATTTGATCAGATTTCTGTTGTGAAGAGAGAAAGGGTTCACTTTAGCCTGTCTTGGACTCATCCGTTTTGATGGACAAACGCACATTTACAGATTCATTAAAAACAGTGTAACAGACAGAAATACCTTCCATCTGTTTTCACTGTTTTTTGATGGATCAAGGTTTACCTGGGGCATTGGCTAATCAAACGTTAGCTTTGAAATAGCTTTATTAGGGGTCTGACTACATTGATCCATCACAAAATGACAAAGACGAGGTGTGTCTGTCTGTTGCATTTGCTTTAAAATTCAAACCTGTAATCCCGCATTTGTCCACTGCATCGTTAGTCTCTGTCTAACGAAGCTGCCGCCCTTTCCTTTAACTTCTCACATGAGCTACACAAGGTGCAACACTGGCAGCTTACTGTCCCATCTCAGGAGACTTTATCACAAGGTGTGCCGTGCATCATAACATAGACCCAACTAACCGATGATGCAATTTGTTGCCAACTGTTTTGATAATTGATTTATTTGATTAGTTTTTACAGCCCCAGTCTGAAGTTAGGGTGATGAAATTCTTAGTTTCAGCTCAAGTTTGTGATTTTTGATAGACCAGGGAAAAGTTTTGGAGCAGCTGGTGTCACTATCTTAATGCTTTTGCTTCTTTCTTGAGAAAATACTTTTCTTGGGTACAGAAATTTTGTGTGTCTGCATCTGTGGTTAAAAGTCTGTGGCTGTGGAATGAGATTGCGTGTGTAATTAGTTTTTCCTTTGTTTCTGAGGTAGTGCAGCCTGAAACCTGATGCTCATGTATGTGAGAGATGATTGGCTGCAGGTGGAGGATGCCGTGCAGCTCAAACATTCATTCCTTACATTTTTTAAGTGGTTAACTGAAGTCAGAGAGGCTTTTTGAAGTGAACCTTAAAGGCGTGCATACTTTGTCTTTCATGCTTGAAGTTTCCTGGTATTGGTGAGATTTAGAACTAGCTCTAAAGTAAGAAGAATGTAGGACACCATGCAAATGGTTACGGTTAATCTCAGCAGAGTAAGTTATGGCTAACCACACATACTCCATTGTTACTCAGCCAAGTAGTAAGTTACATCATGCAGCAGCAGGTCCTGGCATGTTGTGCCCTCAAGCTACTTCATGCATGCTTTAGTGCAGAGTTGGATAGGAAAGTCTGGCAGTGTTTGTAGTGAGTTTGCTCCACAGAGCTCAGGCCAAGCTGAGCTGTGAGCTCAGAGTTCAGCTATGCCTTTAAAGGCCAGGGTGTGGTCTGCAGAGGCAGGATCACAGACCCTTCTTCCCTCCTCTTCTCCTGCTCTCTCCAGCTCTCTGCTATTATTATGAAACCGCCTGGCTCACATCCAGACCAAACCCACTGAGAGCCAGATGCAGAGTAAGACCATCTCTCTGTGTCTCTATCATGTATTACATACTGTAAACCATGGTAGCACCTCATGCCTGACAAATGAAGCCAACACAGAGAGCCAAAACTGGTTCCAAAAGCCAGTCAATCCCAATAGACCTCTATATTAAAATGGAAAGTTTTACAGAAGAAATAATCATGTTTACAGTCTGGTGTAAAAAATGGTTTTGCCTCTATAGCTTATGTCCCCATTCATGACAAGTGTACAGGGAGGGATTTTTTTTATATAACTCACTAGTTTAGATTGTGTTAAGGGATAAAGCTATGCATAATTACAGGCACGGGCACATTGAGTTTGAGCTAGCTGCTGGGTTTCAACAACCAGGCTTCATTGTGCTCACCTCAGCTCCACCCCTTTGCCCATTTTTGGGTTAGCCAGGAATTAATCGGAGTCTGATGGCCGGAGTCACTGTCACTGAGCTTCACAAGCTCTTTAGAAACCTTGATGTCACAGAGACGGCAAGCTGGATGAGTGGCAAAGAAAATATTCTCTCAGTGCTTGCTTGTTACAGCTACATCTGTCTGTGTATCATAAGAAGGGATGCACATTTTAAATAGTCCCATGAATCAGAGATGCTTTAATATAGATTTCATTGTAGTGCAGTTTTTGGTCAAATCCTTTATTTAGGCATCTCTTCAATCTAATGCCAGTCTGATCTGATCTGGTCTGATCTGACCATCCTTAAAACTATTCACATTTTGACATATGATTCATTTGTGTAGAGCAAATGATATTGTTTGTGTGCTTTTCATAAGAGAAATAGAGACTTATTGTGGCTACATAAGTGTTTTGTAACCTCAGCTCATCTACTGCATGAGCAAAAACACACATAGTACAGTGATAGCCTGAATATATTGTCCATGTGGACCTTGGTACAGGGAAATTGAATTGAAATGTCAACGTGAGGTCACATTGTGTAGGAAATGAAGCAATAACATCCCATTCTTAAGTCTGCGCACGATATGGAAAACTATACTGGTTTAAGTGTCTGGGATCCTGACATCTTCAACTTGTGGGTACAAAGCATGTAGATTAATAAGTAAAAAAAGATGCACAGATTCTAGTAGTCAAAGTTACAGCCTTCCATCAGAGAGACTGGACTGTGGCTTTTACTGTGAAGCAGCTACACGAAGCATTTTGCTGTGCTGACTGGTGGCACTGCACGCTGTTCTTTTTCCACTTTTTAGAAGCACAGTTCAGTATTTTGAAAATAGGATGACATGGTAGCGTGTGTAATTGGTATGCATCATATTTGAGCAAAATATTTTCTGCACACACACTTCATTTATTCAGCGGCAGAGCTCCCTTTGGCTGTGAGTTGAAGAGGAGGGCTTCATTTCAGAGGCAGCTGGCTTCAAACACAAAGTAATTTCCTGTGGACTGGTGTATGAGGGCCAGCTTCAGCCCAGCACATTCTTTACTATGAAGAAATGCCTGCAGCATCTCCTCATGAAGTGGCCCTTTTTCACTATTCATCAGGAAATTGAAGGAAACTCCTGAGGTTTAAACCTCTTCATGCACACAGGCACACATGATTTGGAAGATAAGCTTCAACCCAAGGACTTTCCCACATGTATGTTTATCGATTATGCATGAAATGAAGTAGGTTGCTGGATTTGTTTTCAAAAATGGCCTTAAAACAGGCATTCAGTTATGTCAATTCAAAGCACTGTTGTGTATAATTAGCAACCTGGTAAACAGGTTTCTGTAACCCTGAAATCTTGACAAACACAGCTTTCTTCTGAGAGACCATGAACTTAGCCAGCAAAAGGCAGTTCACAGGAAGAGTTTGGAGTTTGAACATGTGGATGGGGTGAGACAGAGTCCATTCAGGCTTTAGGGTGTGAACTGAGCAGCCATTATCACAGCACTTGAAAATAGAATCATCCCATCATTTCATCACCCGAGAGATGACAATGTGCTGTAAATAGACAGAAATCTTTGGACTTCTTAGCATAAGAGAAAACATTATTTCTTTATTTATTTGTGAATCTTTGTGCTTTAACCAAGAGAATGTCACATGTTAACACTCTATTATCTTAGCAGGCAGTGTACAGCCCACACCCAGAAACAACAGAAACTGTTGTCTGACTATTCTAATTTTTTTAAGAGTAGAGTGTATCATTGTATCACCATCTAGCCTGCCCTTCCCTCCTCTCACAGAAAGCCACCAGGAAAACAGACAAGGTTTGGCCTGATGAGCTGGATGTGACTCTCCTGACCGACCAGGGCCTAAAGGATGAGCTGCTCAAGCACGGAGTGGACGTGGGGCCGATTGTGGGTGAGTGCTCACATTACAGAAACAGCAACAGGGTCATATGAAGTTAAAGACTGAGTTGACATCTGCCCTCTGCCCTCCATACACAGATGTATGACTGCACTTCATACACTCAGAGATTGTGTGTTACTGTCACACACTGCACACAGGTGACAGAATTCGCAAGTGCATTTGACATGTTGCCTAATAACCATTCTGGAAGTGATTGCTCTGCAATGTGTTGGTCAGTAAGTTTATGATATGTGTCTTGCTATGTTAAATTCACAAGCTGCTTTTCTAATATCAGATCACAGTCATCACAAACAAATCAAAAGCTTCTCGCTAATTCCGTTCTCTGTATTTGTTACACACAGCCCAAATGCTTCTACTCTGCTGTTTTTCTGCCAATCTTAAGATACAGTCAATGTAGTTCAACACTTCCTGCAGATTTTTCACATTAATAGCCCACCATTCATAGGATGGAGGGTGATTTTAATGTGAACTATCTATAGCATGGTTGGGGAAACTCTGACCTCCGGGCCATATGAGATCTGGCCTGCAAGGCAAATTCATAAAGCATGAAAGAAAATAACATCAAATAGTAGGAATACAAAACTAATGAGTTGCGTAGTACTACCAAAGCATTGATAATGGTAAATAGTCATACTGAAGATTGAAGAAAAATGAAGAAAACACAATAGTCTCTCTTCCATACTTTGCAGTTCAGCGTGTAAATACTGAAATTTTATCATACATCAATGTAGTGATAACTTCCATGTCACCAGAAAATACACACAGTCTTAACTACATATATTATATCTGTTCAGTCCGGACAGACATGCATAAACATGACTGGTTGGCGGACACGTACAGATGACTGTGTTATTTGGCTTTCATAGTGGACATTAGCCGAGAAGCTCTCAGAGCTGAGCCTCTAGCTCCAGCCAGCTTCTAACAAGCAGTTCCAGCCATTGCAGTGGTTAGTGTGATATGTGTTTCAGTAATTTAGTATGGTGCTTGAAGGGTGTGGAAATGGAAATGGCCTTTGATTAGGGCTGGGCGATATGGATCAAAAGTCATATCCCGATATATTTAGGCTGAATATCGATATACGATATATATCCCAATATTTTTTCTGCAAAGTGAGAGCAAATGTTCAGTCAAAGTCAAAGCCAAAGATGAGATGTCACAAGTAGTTTTACTGAAACTGGCTATTTCAATGAACAGTTGCAAAATCAAATGAATAAGTAATCAACAGGTTTCTTCACCTGGTTCATAAATAAAATGCTCAGCTGTTCAAATAACAATAAAATGTAAACATCTTATCTTATCTTATCAATGTTTTTTTTAGTTTGACAAATGCCTTATTTCTTCTTTTTAACAAATCCACAGATGCAAATAACGAACATTACAAAAGAACAAAATATGACAAACCCTAGTAAGGGCAGCATTTATATATAAAGAAAGAACAAAATAAAGTGCTCAGTTTAAGAAATTTCTTATCTGAACAGTCTCTCAACCAGTCGCACAAGAAACAGACTAACAACTCAATAAACATTTTCCCCATCTTTTTTTTTACTTTGATAAACAGTAGTGCTGTCTTGAGGTAGACATTAGAAGACAGACAAGCGTAGGGCTGGGTGATATGGCTGAAAACTCGATCACGATATAAGTGTTTTATATCGGTCGATATCGATGATTATTGATATTAATACATTCAATTTAAACATTTTTATTTTAAATTTAACCTTCCTCTGATTTATAATGCTTTGTGCCTTTTAGATGATTTGTCATAAGGCACTGAAGCAGAGTACTTCTGCATGGTGGTCTGCTGCTTGTGCGGTGGTGCTGCGGTTGCAGATGTTGTTGGCCGTTGGTGAATATGGCTGCGCTCCAAAGGGTGAGCGCGGCTAAGCTGGTTAAACAAGTTTGTCATATTACCGGTCTTGGTGGGGACGACAGTCTTGCATAAGTTACAGACCACATTGGTCTGATTACTCTCCGACTTATAAAATCCAAAAAACTGCCATACTGGCGAGCTGACTTTCCCTGTTTTATTGGCAATTTCTTCGCTCGATACAGCGCTCACTTTCTATTTCTCATCCCACTCCTCGCGGAGCATCAAACAGGAGACAACGTGATGGTGCAACCGAACTTGATACGGTTACATGATTGGCGTGTTAGCGTGTCTCTCTCACTGATCAGCGATTACTCCCTATGTTGCTTAGTTACCTGAGAGCGAGTGCCTTTGTTCATGCAACCAACCTCGCTTCGCAACTTCAGGATTCTTCCGATGAAGAAATTATTGAATTGATCTTGATTACGTGTCTATCGCGAGACATATTGCTATTGTTTTATCGCCCAGCCCTAGACAAGCGTGTCCTCCTTCATTTAAAGATTTTGTGCGAGAAACACCAGCCTGTCAATGGCATCCGGCTTCAGAGATGCTCTGTGGCAGGTCACAACATTGCCACTGCAGCTGAAAACCCTTTCAGAGGGTGAACTGGTAGCTGGTACCAAGAGATACTTTTTAGCCAGGTGGCTTAGAGCTGGAAAGACAACCTTATGATCTTTCCACCACTTGAGCGGATCACTGTCACTCTCCACACTTGCTGACTGCAAGTAACTTGACAGTTCATTTTCAATAGCCCCCCTCTTGGTTGGTGCAGTGGTGGTGGCTGTTCGCTGCTTGCCAGTGTCTTCTTAGCTTTTGGTGCTACTGCTGCTTCTCCATGTGGAGGCTCAGGCAAAGTGGGCACACGTAGGTAAGGCAGCTGACAGCTGTTCTGATCATCCAGTAGCGTCTCCACCTCCAAGACAGCTCCGTGCTTCAATGCATCGACTTATTCACTTGGGATGTAGGGGCCCTGAACCGTGGATCCACAAATGAAGCCATCTCCAACAGGTCAGTAGTGGCTGGGTCAGAATACTTTCTGTTGAGGTACTCAACAATGCTGGTCTTGATTGATTTGATTTGATTTGATTTGATTCGACTTTCGTTAAAAAGATGCAGCACAGGTTTCACATATGATAGAGTGATGTACTCCTCACCTGACAAAGCATCAGGAAAGTCCTGGAGAGGTTTCAGGACATTTTTGACTGCTTCTAGGACTTCTAAGTCCTGCCAGGTAGGGACAAGGTGCTTGGTCTTTTGGTCACTAGACAGGACTTTGGCCAGTGCTCCTTCCTGCTCCAGGACTCTCTGTATCATCTGCTGCCTTGATCCCCAGCGTGTGGCAGACTCAGTTATGAGTTGGTGACTTGGCAGACCCAGCTGAATCTGGACTTCAGCAAGATGTCTCCTTTTCTTCCAGCTGTAACAGCTTACAATTCTCTTGCATGGAGAAATGGCCCGGGTGACGCACTGCCATGTCCTGTCAGTATCATAAAAAACTATTAATCAAATGGGCTTATGTGAGAAATTTGACTCTGGTTTCACTTGAACACACATTTTTGCTATTTTTTAATGCTACTTCATATTTCTACTCCACTAAACTCCACAATGTTTAGGCCTACATGTCAACATTATTTCTTTGCAGTTTGCTCTTTCAATCCAGAGAAAAAACTATTGTCTATCATAATAGCTAAATGTATGTTACCTTGATGATATCAACAGGCTAACCAGCTTTTTAAAGTCATAATTACCTCACCTTTACCAGCTGTAACATCAAAGTGGTAAACACATCAGTGCAATCCAATAATCTAATAAATATGGTTCTGAAATTTGCCATTCTGGATTGTAAGTGATTTTACTTTTAGCACTTTAAGTTTTGTGTTGTATTAATTTATTTAACCTCTATCAATTTTTCAACAGAGACCTGGCCAAGACAGCAGCATAAAACACAAAGTTGCAGACAGACACACAAAGGAAAATAAGGAAAAACTAATGTTTTTGTTAAAAGTAAAATATCTGAAGACTCCTTACAACATTGCACTCACCAATAGCCAAGGTTAGTCTGGGACCGAAGCACTGCATCCTCAGCCACTTGTTCAGCTCAACCGCTTTGATGATGTTGCTCCCGTTGTTGGTTGTTATAGCAGCCAGATGCTTTTCTTGGAGTTTCTAGCTTGCAATTGCGTCTTGCAGAGCCTGAGCTATATGCTCACTGGTGTGATCCTGGGGGAAATAACTTGTTTGGAGACACGCTGTTTTCATCTCTCAGTCTTGAATTAAGTGAACTGTCATGCTCATATAAGGCTCACACGTCCTGCTTGACCACATATCGCTGGTCAATGCAAAATGGGTCACGTTAGCAAACCGGTCAGCAAGGCTCTGCCTGACTTCAGTGTCATTTGTGGCAGTGCTTCTCGTGCAAAGTAGTTGCGACTGGGAAGCTCATATCTCGGGTCCATAGTTTTCAGTAGCTTTTTGAATCCGACTTGCTCCACAGTTGCAACAGGGACCATATCTTTAGCAATGTGGTAGGACACTGCTTTAGTTATAGTACACCACTTGTCGCTTAAGGCACATAAGGCACACTGCAGGAAAATGAAGCTTGCCGTGAGCTTTGTTTCGGGGCTGGAGCTTTTTTGGGTTGTGGACAGCTTGTGGCTGGGGCTTCTGCAGCACGCAGTTTCACACACTCTTTGTACTGCAGCTCGTGCCACTGTTTTAGGTGGTGAAAAAGATTTATAGTGCTTCCATCCCTGGCTGTAACTTGTTTTTGACAATCCCTACATATAATGTGTTGTTGTTGCTCATTGTATAGTTTGAATTCAAACCATCTCCAAATTACTGAGCCTACTACTTTTTCTTTGACTAACCAATTCCTCCTCCGCACACTCCGCAGACGTTGGTACTTCCTCCGTGTTTATTGAAGACTGCCGGTCGGAGTGACTGTTCCTGCCCCTCCCCCCTCTGTGCATGTAAGAGGAGGGGCTGGGGCCTGGGGGAGCAGACAGTGCAGAGAGCTCTGGGTCAGCACAACAGGTTATGGAGCAAGGATCACAGCGCAAATTTGAATTATATCGATATGCGATATGGTCTAATTCCATATCACATTTAAAAATATATCAATATCTTTTTTATATCGATATATTGCCCAGCCCTACCTTTGATATAAAAACAGTTCCCCACTACTGGATTAGCCACTGTTGGAGGAAGTAGTTAAATCTTTCACTGAAGTAGAAGTTACAATACCACAGTATAAAAATACTCAATTACAAATAAAAGTTCTGCATTCAGAATCTCTCTGATGTACGTACAAAAGTATTAGCATCATAATATACTTTAAGTACTAAAATTGAGTACAGAATGCCCCATTTCAGAATGATATAAATTATATTCCTGGATTATAATTTTTTGATTCATTAATGTGTCTATCACTATAATGTTGCAGCCGGTTAAGACGGTGCCCATGTTCATTATATTAGACTACTGGGCATCTTAATCTCTAATAATAAATCAGAATGTAACAGTTGATTTTATTTTATATTAGCAATAATGATCTTAATCTGCAAAGTAATAGTGTAACTTGAATAAATTTACTTAATTACATTCAAGCACCAGGATTAACACAGGCCTTGGCTGCAGTTCCATTATGTCTAAAGTAAATAAAGTAAAATTTTATCTCTAAAGTCTCTGACAACAATATCCAGCACGTGTCTACAAGAAATAGCTGATAGCTTCCAACGCACTTCAGACATGTTACTGCTAACAGTTAGTCAAGGGTTTATGACTGGCCCAGGTAAGTGACGTAAAAGAAATAACTAGTGCTGTCAAAAATATCGCGTTATTAACGCATTAATGCAAATCAATTTTAACGGCGTCATTTTCTTTAATTGCGAGATTAACGCTCTTTTTGACCTAGTTTACTTGTAGTTTTTTATAAGCTGTGGCCACTTCTAGTAACGTAAGAAAAACTACAGGATCCGGTTGTAATGCGGAAACAAAACAATAGGCATGCCCCACGCATGTGTTTGGTCTTGCCTGCTCACTAGCTGCAAAGGAGTAGGCTACTGGTTTGTGTGGATGTCACGTGCGAAACGCTGAATTGGATGTGAACAAGATTCTGAATGGAAAGTTTAGTTTCAAAAAGTTGCCAGATGGGTCGACTGACAAGACCAACGTTATCTGTGTGTATTGTCGGTGTGAACTGAGTTATCACCGTAGCACATCCAGTCTGAAATACCACTTGATGGCCAAACACACGGCGAATGCAAATTCTCCGCCAAAACCAGGTGACAATGGATGGCTTTCGACAGAGGCACATGGATGCTAATATGTTCAAAGGAAACTTAAACGAAAGTTTAAGCCATCGTTTAACTGCACGATAGCCTGAGTCCTAGTTTACAGTGATGTGCACTTTGTGACTTTATTTTGGATCACCCTGTGTTGATCCCTTAGAAAGGGTTGTTGAAGGGGCTTTTTTGTAACCAAGTATTTATTTTTTGTCATGTGTTTATTGGCAGTGTTAAATTGTGTGAGCTTGAATTCATTCAAATGTGAATGACTGCTCAAAGTGAGAATGTTAGTGTGAAATATAACACTACACGTTGTTGTTTTGAATTAAAAAACATTTGCACAAAGCAAGCCTATCCACTTTTCCATGTTGATAATAGTATTAAAATGATCATTCAAGGGACATTTAGAATAGATAA
Organism: Chaetodon trifascialis; assembly: GCF_039877785.1. Classification (NCBI taxonomy): domain Eukaryota; kingdom Metazoa; phylum Chordata; class Actinopteri; order Chaetodontiformes; family Chaetodontidae; genus Chaetodon; species Chaetodon trifascialis. Next base: position 1,511,082 of record NC_092077.1, on the reverse strand, counting down.
AAATATGTGATTAATTTGCGATTAATTGCGAGTTAACTATGACATTCATGAGATGGGAAGAAAAAGTAACCGATCCTTTACAAAATGCTCTGTTTGACTTGAGGGTGACAATTTGCAGCTGTTGGCCAGTGGTGCTGAAAGTCAGTCACAGCACAGGATGCTGAGACAAGGTCAGTCTGTATTGAGACTAGGGTTGGGTGTTAATCTGGTAATAAGGTATCCCGCGGTATCTAAAAATAGCGACGGTATCAGTTTCATTACCGTCATTAAAAAAATGCTGCGCATATAGGTCTATAGGGGTCTAACATAATTGTAGCATCGTCATAACAAAAATGAAGTCCACTCCATTCAATTTATCTGGTTGAATTTTCACTCGAGAAAAAGGTGACTGTGCAAAAGTACATGCTAAAAAATGAACCTGAGCAGTTTTACAGGTTTTAACACAGGTATGTCCAGGCGCTCATATGGGTAGAGTACCGTTATCTCGTCCAAGCACACGGAGAAACTCCTCTGTTGAAAACACTTTTTCAGCCTTTTTTCTGCTTGCTATTGTTCTTAGCTCTCATAAAAGGACAAAATGCAAATAAAACTGTAAAATAACACTTCGGTCTGCTCAGCAGAGTCCTCTGTGAGCGCTCTGCTCTTTCATGAGACAGAGCGCTGAAACTAACTGCGTGGTTACGCCGATCAATAGCTCAGCGACCCGCCCACATTCACTATAGAAACACCAATGACGATCCAGAAGGAAGTAAGCCCAGAGATAGGTTATTGCATGAAGAGCGCTCCCTCCAATCTGGAAACCCCCTCCTCTTTATGAATACAAGCAGGACCTTTGTGATTGATCTCAAACTAAGGCAGAGTCATAGGAGGAGACATTAGCAGCTTTTTTTCGGGCTGGAATATAACTTTTGACCACAAAACAGCAAAGGTAAGACATACTGTATGATTTAGCGAATTTTTTTTTTCTGCTACTCTTTGGCTGCCAGCTCGCCGAGTTTTCGTCGCACAGTGAGGAGGCAGACATCTTCGTGATCATCAGACTCTCTGCTTTCATATGATACCGGGCTTTGGTGGTTTGCGTGAAGTGGTGAAATCAGCAGATGCAGTGCCTTTGATGTGCGCTGTTTTCGTGTTTGTTGTTAAATGCGCATGTAATTTTGTGGGGTATGAATTATGTTTTGTTTGGGTGGCAATGCTTGGTGGAGGCTTTTAACTGAGTTTCTCCCCGTCATTCTGGTATGCTACAAGTTAGGAGCATTGACCGTCTGAACTGCGCGCATGTCACGCTGCACTGCAAGTGATTTTAAATTAGTCACGGTAATACCGTATACCCCGGGAAAATGTGGGGAAAGTTTGACGGTATCAAAATTTGGATACCGCCCAACTGTAATTGAGACATCATACAAAATCTGCGATAGTCATGGTTTTTTGTATTAAATTAAATGGGCAGGAAAACTTATCTTATAGGTCTAACATTTTACAACAATATGCGAATATTTGACACTATAGCAGACAGCAAACGTGAACACCAGAATACTGTATGTCAAAGCAGCCAGAGCAACTGCACATGCATAAGAACTACAAAGAGATGAAAAGGAGTAAAAGTCAAATGTATCTGTAAGAGCTCCCCAAAGTGAGCACTGTTGGCCCCCCTGCTTTTATAAAGAGGCAAAGAGAGTGACTTCCCTCAAAGAACTGAATAAACAACTTGACCAAGTGGTGCTAAGGGTGTCCCAAACCAGAATAGCGAGCAAGCTAATAATTTAGAACACTCGACCGATCAAAGAAATACTGTAGCTCCTTACCAGGCTGAATACGTTACTAATGTTATTCCAACCATCAAAATAATAGTCAAAATATACATGTTCTTGCTTGCCTGGTGTACTTACCTCGTCACTTGACATTCTTCACAAAAGGGTAACTTTGTTAATCTCAGTGTGTATTCTGGGGTTGTTGTTTTTGTGTTTCACAATACCTTGCTGAGTAGAGAAGGGAGTGGGAAGGTGTGGCAGATGAGCTCATTTGTTTTCCTCTGGTGTGACATCTAGTGGCTGAAAATCTCACATATCATTGAAGGTTCAACTATAGCAGGAACAGTGGTTTCAAATGTGTGTTGGATGTTGTATGGGAAGCCACGGTCAAAACAATAAATGGATACCCAACTGTATGTTATGTGATATTGATGCTGATTGACTAGGCCAGTTTGGGGTTTCTTGTATTTTGACCAATTTACTGAGTAGCTAGAATGTTCTAAGAAAGATTTTATCTTTTTACCTCAAGGACCTGAAAGCGACATAACATCTTCTTACAGAATAATGTTGTGCCATGTAATGGATGATAGTCTGAATCCCTTTAAGGTTGCCATTCTGCCGATTGCTGCAGAGAGGTCTGATCCCATTCATGAAATCAACCCACTGGTAGTGACAGAGGCCATTGGCGATGTGTTTAGTACCCATCTCATAAGATTTAGAAATGACTCTCTGAACCATAATTTTATTAGGTTGGCATTAGTTCAGATGCTTTGTGAGTGTTAATAGATAACTATCTTCCTTTAAAAAAAGCAGTTTGATTGGAATGTATGAGAAATGGACTCTATTTATATAGCACTTTTCTAGTTTGACAACCACTCAAAATGCTCACACAATTATTGCCTGACCTCTTTATTAAACTGACTGTTCGTTTTGCTGCTCCGTGAATTCTCAGACCTGTAGTATTAAAGTGCACTTGCTGTTACTGCCAGTAACCACATGTGTTGGCAAATCAACCAAGACTAAAATATTAAGGATTACAACTTTGTGGTTAAACTGATTTGGACATTTGGGTTCACACATACTGTAATGTCTGGAAAAGTTCTGGGTAGCAGTGAATACGGCAAGCGACAGAAATCAATTGTCAATCAGGCATGTACAAAACTCTTTAATGAGATTTGGTAGATTTTTGTAGAGGTAGAGATTGTACACGTGAGTACTGACAACTGTAAACCACAGCATCTCTATAAGAATTTTGGAGAAATGATAATAGTGAATCACTAACCAGCCCTAATTAAGTTTAGTACAAAAACACCACCAAAACCACCAACAAGTTAGTACTCCATCTAGAAGAAGCTTGGCTCGTCTTCAGTCAGGCTAGTGATGATTCATTTCTAGTTATTGAGGAGTTTCCCCCTCATTGCCATTTAGACACTGACATGTTACATCATCGTATGCAGGTTTCATTAAATTTCTCCTCTCTGATCATCCTCCCAGCATCCACCCGTAAATTGTATGAGAAAAAACTGCAGAAGCTGCTGGATGATGGTCCTGCACAGCCGCCGCTGCCACAGCTGATTATCACAGAGATTATCACAGAAGTCAACCACAACGGCAACTCTGAATCAGACATGTACAGTGACAAGGAGGATGGTAAGAACAGCATTCATATTGATTGTATGCATGACAACAGTAGATTTAAGGTTTATGTGCCAAAGTGTAAAGTTAATTTACAATGTAAGTGCAGTATGTATTCACTTTTTTTACTTTCCTTTGAAGTGCTGTAAAAAGTTTTTGCAAGGGACAAAGGTGATATTATGTATTGCCCCAATGGCGTATTGTATAAGAATGTTATTTAGGCAACATGGTAGGCAGATTGCAAGGTGTTGCCAGCCATTAAACATTTGCATTTAAATTGGCACGTACTTTCCAAAGTGAAGTGCAAATTTTCAGTTTCATGCCCTAACTCTTCAGCAGTCACTCGTTGGAGTTCGCTATGAAAGCCAACTTGCAGAGACTTGAAACTTGCATAGTTCGTTCACTATAATTAATAATGCTTTGCCTTTATTTTTTTGACCTAACAGTGTTGCGACTAAGAGCAGAATGCAGTTGTACAGTGAGTCATATTACACATGAAAAGTCTTACTTCAAGTTAGCTTCCAAAAAGTTCTTGCATTATGAGCTGTGTTGTCAAAAGCTCAAACTAAAGCACTGACTATGAACAAACATGGAGGCCTTGAAACTACTTTAGTGAAAAGAAATGCATTGCCAAGGCAGTGTGTGAGACCCTACCTGCATTGCAGCCTGTCTTTGGTAACAAAGATGTAGGTGACTTATTTGTACTGAAATGAACGTGTCCGTTCTTTTCAGTACAAATCATTGACGATGATAATAACATCATGGCTGTCTGAAGGGTAAGAAACCAACTCATTTTCATAAGCTAATCAGGCTGTTCTGTATTTTGTCAGAAGTGACAGCACCACCGGAGCCAGAGCCTGTGGCAGAACCTGAACCAGCTCCAGTGGTGGAGAGACCACTGAGGAGCCGAGGGAAGACGTCTGTCACCACCCGCAGCAGTCAGAATCACATGGTAAGAAACAGCTTTTCAACAAGTCAGCTTTAGGGTAATTCTTCAACTTAAATTACTCACAGCTATAAAAAAAATTAATACATCAGTTAATACACCTTTACATGGACTGTCCACAACCATTGGACCTTTTGAATAGAGGCCATTTTGGACCATTCACCAGTATGCTATCATAGAGATCATAATATTAGTTTATGCCAAATGTGTTATTCTGCTGCTGTTGTACTTCCTGAGCTCATGAACTGTGTTGATAAAGATCTGTCTGAGTGGTCAACTAATTCAAATTCACTAATATCTATGGTAGCAGTAATTTGGATGTTGAGTCATTTGCATACTTGAGAAACTATAAACCTGAATGATACAGGGGTTGTATATTTCCTGGTAATTACCGGTTGAAGAAGCCTATAATTGAAAGCAAACTGTAATGTTTCCATTCTGAAACGCCTGCAGTTTGCCACCTTTGACAATTCTGCACTACAGTAAGCGGTACTGACATTCACTGCATATGTATTTCACGCCAAATATCCGTGAAAGGCCAGTGTTACTTGATGATATCTGACAGCAAACACACTGCCGTCCCCGTTCCTTACCCATGTTTAGTATGACGTCCTCACGAGGAACAGCTACATATACAATAAGGTATGTTCAATGAACTCTCATGTGTTTTCCTTTTTGGTTTGGGTAGTTTGGGCTGATGTGAAAGCAATCACTCAAATGCTGGTGCACATAAAACAACCAGACCAAGGCCGCCTCAAAAGATGGGTCTCGGACTTCCGGTTAAGCCATGCTCGAGACAGACGCAGAGTAATTTGCTCCGTTCCAGTCGTTATTAAAAATACCCCCCAACTCGAAAACTTTAACATGAATACTCTGAAGGGCAAGATATGAGTGGGGGGAAACAAAAAAGGGACGATACGAACCGGAGAGGGAGGGCAACTGAACATTTCAAGCCTAACAAAAACCAAATGGAGGCGACTGACGAAGAAAATAGCGACCTGCTAGCTAGCAGTGATGGTGGCGAATCTAAAGACGAGCCGCTTCGGGAACTGTGCGCTATTTCGAATAACATTCGCGACTTCAAAAATGATGTTCACTCAGCTTTTTCTGACCTCAAGGAAGATTTAAAAAAAGACTTCAAGGACGAGTTAGCAACACTGAGACACGAGCTAAACCAGAAGCTAACTGAAGTCGGGACCAGACTTCAAGGTCACGACCAGGTGATCAGCGAGGCAGAGGAGCGCATTTCGGATATGTAAACAAGCTACGATGCAACGAAAGAGGCTCTGCTGAGTCTGCTGAAAGAGCAATGCAGGCTGCAAGAAAAAGTCACTGATTTGGAAAGTAGGTGCAGAAGAAACGGCATCCGGGTTTATGGTGTATTGGAGGGCGACTCAATGATAAAGGTTATGGAAAACCTGCTGACCATGGAGCTGGCTCTCCCCGACGGTATGTCCCTGCAGTTTCAGCAGGCTCATAGAGCTTTGACCCAGAAGCCAGGACCTGACGCTACACCTCGGTCAATTGTGATAAACTTCCAGCAGCATGATACCAAAGAAACGGTATTGAAGATGGCTTGGAAAAAGAGAGTTCATCTTAACAACAAACCGATTTTCTTTGACCATGATTATGCATACGAGGTGATGGGAAAACGCAGAGCTTATGGGGGAATTAAAAAAGCGCTGAAAGAAAAAGGCATTCACTTCCAAACCCCATACACGAGGATTGGGATCCACTGGAGCACCAGCCCACAAACCTACGAGGACGCACATCCAGCTGCACAGGAACTACGGGCACAGGGGATGGAGGTGCCGCTGTCCGAGAGGATCCGGCCTCCAATTTAGAGGAGAAGATAGAGAAGGCGTTCCCATGGCAACAAGCGGCCGACGAAGGAAAACAAATGGGGAGGCAAGTGAAGGAAAAGCTCCAAGAGTTTAGAAGATCATCCCAATGTTAAAAGTACTGGATAATAAGGGAGGTGAACTATTCCTTTTTACTCTCTCTCTTTACTTTATTACTTTAAAACTTAATATGTTGAAATTACTGTAAATCACCGACTGAAAGGAATAGTAATGTTGGACTCATTAGTGGACATGGAGTGAACCAGTAGGTCAGCCACTACACCACTAAGGAGGGCCTAGGGCTGGGCGATATGGCTGAAAACTCTATTGCGATATAAGTGTTTTATATTGGTCGATATCGATAATTATTGATATTTTTTATGACCTATTTAAAATAAGGATCAGGGGAAAATACATTCAATTTAAATATTTTTATTTTAAATTTAACCTTCCTCTGATTATAATCCCCTCAGCTATCAAGGCAGAAAGGAAATGTCAACACAACCATGGAAAACACTCATAATAAATGTAAAAAAAAGTGTAAGAATGTAAACCGAGAGAAACCTGAGAACTTTTTTTTCTGCAGGTTTAGTGCAGAAAGTTCAGAAGCTGATTCACCCTCTGGTGAATAAAATGTTTTCAAATATGTGCAGTGTTTTGGAAACATAGCAGAAACTTGACATCTGTAACATACATACAAACAAACAAACAAACTTGATAGCACAGTAAGACTGACTGAACTATAAAACCAGCCTTGACATATGAACAACTTTAGTCACTCTTCTTACTCTAAACATACATGAACTATTCAATTATATTTTTATTGCAAGTGTGTTTAAGAAAAAAAAAAAGCACGTGTAAGAGATGTTTGTAACCTGGCTTCTCCACAGTGCTCAGTGAAGCATGTCTTTAGCTATATGATATGCTGCTGCCTCCGTTATGTCTTCGTGCCTTTTAGATGATTTGTCATCAGGCACTGAAGCAGATACCTCTGCATGGTGGTCTGCTGCTTGTGCGGTGGTGCTGCGGTTGCAGATGTTGTTGGACGTTGGCGAATACGGCTGCGCTCCAAAGAGTGAGCACGGCTAAGGTGGTTAAATAAGTTTGTGGTATTACCGGTCTTAGTGGGGACGAAAGTCTTGCATAAGTTACAGACCACATTGGTCTGACTACGGTCCGACTTATAAAATCCAAAAAACTCCATACTGGCGAGCTGACTTTCCCTTTTTTATCGACAATTTCTTCGCTCGCTGCAGTGCTCACTTTCTATTTCCCATCTCACTCCTCACGGAGCATCAAACACGTGACGAGATGGCGCAACCGAACTTGATAATGTTACATGATTGGCGTGTTAGCGTGTCTCTCTCACTTATTAACGATTACTCCCTACGTTGCTCAGTTACCTGAGAGCGAGTGCCTTTGTTCATGCAACCAACCTCACTTCGCAACTTCAGGTTTCTTCCAACGAAGAAAAAAAAATTATTGAATGCTTTATCGAACGTATTTTATATTGATATTGATGTGTCTATCGCGAGACACATTGCTATCGTTCTATCGGCCCAGCCCTAGGAGGGCCCCAACCATCCAAGAGGGGTTTTTCCCTCCACCCACCAACAGGGACCTTAGAGGGACAATGGTTCCTCGGTTACAGGAAGTTCTTGCTTTTGTTATAGTTGTTATTTTTGTTATGACAAGTGGAAATGCTTGCTCTTGTTCTACGTTCAAAACAGGGGAGGAAATCTTTTTTGTCTACAAGGGAAATCTACTTTTGTTGAGGTCACAGCATCATACAACTCTAGATGTAGCTTGTTATATACAGGGACCAGATAATGAAAGTAGTGTCTCTAATTGTGAATGGACTTCGTAGCCCAGTCAAACAGAACAAAATCCTTCTTAAACTAAAAAGAGAAAACATACATATTGCATTTTTGCAAGAAACCCACCTGATGGAAGCTGAGCATGAAAAACTTGAAAGACAGGGGTTTAAATATGTCTTCTCCTCAAATAGATCTAAACACAATAGGGGAGTAGTAATACTAATTTCAGGAAAGGTGACATATGAACATATGTCTACTATTAAAGACAAGGAAGGTAGATTTATAATGATCTGTGGGAAGGTTGATGGAAATTTGTTTACCATATACAATGTGTATATCCCTCCTGGTTCAGAACCAAATTTTTATACCCAAGTAATAGCGAGGATCATAACTGATGCACAGGGGACTTTAATATGTGCTGGTGACTTTAATACTACACTTAACCCAAACCTTGACTCAACTGGAATAAGAATACCTCGCTCCAAAAAATAAAAACAAACAAAAAAAAAAAACGGAGAAAATTGATTTACTACTATCAGAAATAGTGCTATGCGATATGGACAAAAATTTATATTCCGATATAGGTAATTTTATATCCCGATACCAATATATATCCCTATATAGTATTTTTACTTAAAGTTATTCCTCTGATCTTTTCTCCTTTTATTTATATAACACATATTTTATATATAAAGGGACAAGACAATTAAAAGACAATAAAAAGTCTTTTTAGTATCAGAGTCCCTCTTTTTGTTACTACTTTCTGTTCTGTTACTAGACAATTAAAAAACAATTAAAAATAAAATAAATAAAACACAAATATCAAATGGACAAATACCATTCAAAAATATCTGGTACTGCAATCAGGTTCATCACTTCATAGTTTGTCGCATTTTAACGCTGTCTCTGTACTGTTCTTCATGCCGTGTCTTTAAGTGATAGAAAAGACTAGACGTGTTCAACTTGTTGGTGGCATGTTTTGCAGATTACCGTTTCTTGGTGTCTGCCTTTTTAAATCCAGACCAGTGCCAAACAATGGAGTTTTTATTCCCTGTTCTCGGCACCAATTCCTCTTTGGGTTCTGTTGGTTCAGCGTCCATTGTGCTCTCCATCTCTGCTACGTTGTTTACGCCCATGCTCCCGCTGGCTCTCGCACGCATTGTTGAAAACGTTACCAGTGCCGTAACGGAGCTCTTGCAGGTGATGTAAACTCCTACCGCAAAGCAGTAGCGTTGCTACAGTTACATTAGCCGAGCTAACCACTAACCCTAACCCTGGTCCAGGACAAAGCCTGAGCCAGCCCTAAATATAAGCTTTATCAAAAAGGAAAGTTTTAAGCCTACTCTTAAATGTAGAGACAGTGTCTGCCTCCCGGACAAAGACTGGAAGATGGTTCCACAGGAGAGGAGCTTGATAGCTAAATGCTCTGACTCCTGTTCTGCTTTTTGAGACTTTAGGAACCATAAGTAGACCTGCATTCTGGGAACACAGTGTTCGAGTGGGGTGATAAGGTACTATGAGCTCTTTAAGATAAGAAGGTGCCTGGCCATTTATGGCTTTGTAAGTAAGGAGGAGAATTTTAAATTCTATTCTAAACTTTACAGGGAGCCAGTGCAGAGAATTGATTATTTTTTAATATTTGGAACAGACAGTAGCAAAGTACAAGACTGCCATATTGGAGGAATGGACCTTTCAGATCACTGCCCACTCCTTAAAAATGACCTGTAGAAGGAAGCTTATACACTGGAAACTAAACCCTAGTGTACTCAACAACAACAGGACAGAACAGTTTGCAAGAGAAATTCAAGAATACTTGGAGTTTAGCGATAATGGAGAGGTTTCTCCACCCATACTCTGGGATGCCTGCAAGGCAGTAATGAGAGGGAGGGTGATTGCAGTAACGTCTTTTCTTAAGAAACAAAGAGAGGTAGATATTAAGACCCTCCAGACTGAACTCAAAAACCTAGAATCTGAACATAAAGACTCAACAGACCCAAAAGTTAAAATAGAAATAAAAAAGAAAAGAAATCAGATTGAAGAGTTATACTCTCAAGAGATTCAAAAGAAGTTGCTATACACAAAACAAAAATACTACGAAGTGTGCAGTAAATATTCAAAACTATTAGCATACAAGCTAGGAAAACAACAGGCAGACAATGCAATATACAAGATAAGGGACCCAAAAACCGACATAATTTACCACCAAATTCAGGAAATTCAGGAAACCTCAAGTCAATACCGACCAGAAAATGGAGACACTATTCAAATCCTTAAATCTACCAAAACTCACAGAAGGCGAAAAAATAAAATACTAGCTTCACAAATTTCAAAAGAAGAAATTTACTGAGCTAAAGCTCAAGACTAAAAGCTAATAAATCCCTAGGTGCGAATGGATTCAGTTCAGCATGGTATAAGAAACTGAAGGAGGTTTTGACACCTATTTTATTAAAAACATTCAACTGGGTCCTGACTAAAGGGGAAACCCCCACGTCATGGAAAGAAACAGTTATATCTGTTATACCTAAGGTAAGTAAGGACAAATTAGACTGCGCAAATTACAGACCATTTTGTGTGCTTAATTTGGACCATAAATTATTTACTTCAATAATTACAAAACGACTTGAGAAAATTTTACCCCATATAATCAATATGGATCAAAGAGGTTTTGTTGTAGCATGTCAGACACACGATAATATTAGAAGATCTCTACAAATTATCAGACATCCATCCATCCATTTTCTATGCCGCTTATCCCTTTCAGGGTCGCGGGTGGGCCGGAGCCTATCTCGGCTGTCAACGGGCGGGAGGCGGGGTACACCCTGGACCGGTCGCCAGCCGATCGTAGGGCACATACACACAACCATTCACGCTCAAACCTAGGGACAATTTAGAGTCACCAATCAACCTAATGAGCATGTTATTGGTCTGTGGGAGGAAGCTGGAGTGCCCGGAGAGAACCCACGCATGCACGGGAAGAACATGCAAACTTCACACAGAAAGGCCCGACCCGGGAATCGAACCTGCAACCTTCTTGCTGTGAGGCACGCGCACTATGTGCTGCTCCACCGTGCAGCCCAATTATCAGTCATATA